>NC_083409.1:15747734-15985203 GCF_020745735.1 Hemiscyllium ocellatum
AGTCCTTCTCTAATGAGATTGTGGGTCTAGATTAGCACCATCTTGTCAAGATGAGAGTGGTACTGGTGGAGCACAGCAGGTCAGGCAGCATCTAAAGAGCAGAAAAATTCAACCTTTCGGGCAAAAGCCTTTCATCCTCGGATGCTGCCTGACCTGCTGACAACGCCAGCAATCACTCCTAATCTTGACTCTGATCTCCAGCAATTGCAGTACCTCCACTGCTCCATCTACCATGTTCTCAAGGACAATTAGGGAAGGGCAATAAATGACAGCCCACATTTATGTAAACACCCACATTCCATGAATGAACAAAAAAAAAATACTCAAAGCTCATTGAGCACCAAGGAACTCCATTTTAATTCTAAACTCCTCAATAAACATTTTTTAAATGACTCCTCGGCTGGCCAAAATTTATTGACTGATCCGAGTTGCTTTTGAGAACCTGGTGAGCTATCTTTTGTAACCAATGCAGTCCATGTGTTGTATGTAGACCCACAATGCCCTTATGGAAGGCATTCCAGGGATGTAATACAGCAATCCTGAAGAATCAGTGATATTTTTCTAAATCAGAATGGTGCGTGGCTCGGAGGGGCTTTTGCAAGTGTCAGTCCTGTGTATCTGCTGTTCTTGTCCTTCTAAAGCTAAATGGTCATAGATTTGGGAGGATCTGGCTAAAGATCTTTGAATTTTATACGATGCATCTTGTAGATTGTACACACTGCTGCTACTGAGTGGGGGGGTGGTGGAGGGCCTGGCTGCTTGCGGATGTGGTGCCAATCAAGTGGGCTCCTTTGTCTTGGATGGTGTCGAGCTTTTAGTGTGTTACTGGAGCTGCACTCATCCAGGCAAGTGAGGCCTATTCCATCAGACTCCTGACTTGTGCTTTGTACTCGGTGGATTTGCTATGGGGATCAGGAGGTGAGTTATACACAACAGTATTCCAAGCCTCTGACCTGCCCTTGTAGCCCACAATATTTAAATAATCAGTCCAGATGAGTTCTGGTCCATGTTAATCCCCATGATGTTCATAGTGGAGGATTCAGTGATGGTAACACCATTGAATGCCAAGGGCCATTGATTAAATATTCTGAGAGTTATAGCGTTGTATAGCTCAGAAACAGACCCTTTGGTTCAACTTGTCCTTACTGACCAGTTATCTGAGATAAAATCTAGTCCCACTCACTAGCATTTGGCCCATTTTCCTCTAAAAACCTTCCTATTCATATACTCATCCAGATGCCTTATAAATATCTTTTTACAGTCGCCCCTCAGCCTCCGATGCTGCAGGGAAAATAGCCCCAACCAAATCACCCTCTTCCTATAGCAGAAACCCCCCAACCCTGGCAATATCCTTGTAAAGCTTTGCATAACCCTTTGAAGATTCACAAAATCCTTACGAAAGCAGGGAGTCCAGAATTGCACACGGTATTCTAAAAGAGGCCGAATCATGTTCATGTACAGCCTCAAATATGATGTTTCAACTCCTAAACTCAATACTTTGACCAATAAATGCAAGCATAACAAACACCGCCTTCACAATCCTGTCTATCTGTGATTCCACTTTCAAGGAATGATGAACATACATTCCAAGGTCTCTTTATTCAGCAACACTCCCCAGGCCTTTACCATTGAATGTATACGTCTTGCCCTGATTTGCCTTTACAAGATGCAACACTGTCCACTACACCTCCAATTTTGGTGTCATCTGCAAACTTACTAACCATACTATGTTCCATGTTCACATCCAGATCATTGATATGAACGACAAAAAGCAGTGAACCCAACACCGATCCTTGTGGCACACCACTGGTCACAGGCCTCCTACTGGAGATGGTCATTGACTGGCAGTTTTGGTGCAAAACTTACTTGCCTCTTGCCACTCCATCCTGCATATTGTCCAGATCTTGTTGCCTTTGAACATAACCCCTCAGATACTGAGTCTATGAATGGTACTGAATATTGCGCAACCATCCGCACTTCAACGTTTTGGGCAAAATCCCTTCATCAGGAATAGAAGTAGGGTGCCTGCAGAGTGGAGAGATAAATGTGAGGGGTTGGGGAGAAAGTAGCATAGAGTACAATAGGTGAATGGGGTGGGGATGGAGGTGATAGGTCAGAGAGGAGGGTGGAGTGGATAGGTGGAAAGGAAGATAAGCAGGTAGGACAGGTCATGAGGATGGTGCTGAGGCTGGAACATTGGAGCTGGGGTGAGGTGGGGAAGGGGAAATGAGGAAGCTGGTGAAATCCACATTGATGCCATGGGATTGAAGTGTTCAGAGGCGGAAGATGAGGTGTTCTTCCTCTAGATGTTGGGTGTTGAGGGAGCGGCGGTGGAGGAGGCCTAGGACTTGCATGTCCTCGGCAGAGTGGGAGGGGGAGGTGAAATCTTGGGCCACAGGGCAGTGGGGTTGATTGGTGTGCTTGTCCCAGAGATGTTCCCTAAAGCGCTCTGCAAGGAGGTGTCCAGTCTCCCCAATATGGAGGAGACTGCCTCGGGTGCAACGGATACAATAAATGATATTGATGGATGTGCTGATAAAAATTTGATGGGTGTGGAAGGCTCTTTTGGGGCCTTAGATGGAGGTGAGGGAGGAGGTGTGGGCAGAGGTTTTGCAATTCCTGCGGTGGCAGGGGAGGGTGTCAGGAAGGGAGGGTGGGTTGTTGGGGGACGTGGACCTGACCAGGTAGTCATGGAGGAAACGGTCTTTGAGGAAAGCAGGAATGGGTGGGGAGGGAAATATATCCCTGGTGGTGGAGTCCGTTTGGAGGTGGCGGAAATGTCGTCGAATGATGTGGTTTATGCAAAGGTTGGTAGGGTGGAAGGTGAGCACCAGGGTGATTCTGTCCTTGTTACAGTTGGAGGGGTGGGGCTTGAGGGCCGAGGGTCGGATGTGGACGAGATGCGTTGGAGCGCATCTTTGACCACGTGGGAAGGGAAATTGTGGTCACTAAAGAAGGATGCCATCTGGTGTGGTGGTGTGGTTCTGTGGTGAAACTGGTCCTCCTGGGAGCAAATATGGTGGAGGCGGAGGAATTGGGAATACGGGATGGCATTTTTGCAGGAGGTAGGTTGGGAAGAGGTGGAACCCTCGGTGTCGGTAGATTTGTAAAAAATGTCAGTGTCAAGTGGGTCATCATTAATGGAGATGGAGTGGTCCAGGAAGGGGAGGGAGGTGTCAGAGATGGTCCAGGTGGTCATTAATGGAAATCTGTTTGGAATCTTGTAACCTCCAATGATTCCAGATCAAAGGGATCATTTGAAAGTGATTGATGATTGGCTGTCAGTATCCTCTACAACGGATGTGTCATTGATTGACAGGCGAATAGCCAATTGTGACAATGCCATGCTGAAATGTAGCCAATCAGCTGAATGGAGTGGTCAATCTCCAAAGGACACAGAGACTGAATCTTCTTCATCTTTATTCCCTTTTCCAGATTGACATTGACAGAAAACAGTCAGCAATTAACAGCCCAGACAGAGGAAGCTGCTCAAATTCACAGCCACAATGGAGCTTGAGGAAAACACTTGTGGAGGTTTTCTCAATAGCACGAGAACCCTGTCCCTTCAAACAGTGACAAAACCTTAAATTGGAACTGGCGACTGAGCAGGAAGGAGATCTGGTTTACTGAAACAGAGACTTCTGAGGTTCACATTGCTTTGTACAGCTCTTTAGCAACTTCAAGAGATTTTACTTGGCATCTCAAGTCAACTCTGTCCCCATCAAACACTCCCAGAACAGGGACAGCATGGGGTTTGACACAGCGTAAAGCTCTGTCTACTCTGTCCCAATGACATGCCATAACCCCTGAACCTCAGAAATGTCTCTGAGCCGGTCCTGAGAAGGAAGAGAGTTGAAATTCAGTGCTGACAATGACCTTTGTCCTGCCAGCTCAGCCCTGTTCTATTTAAAGTTGTGTCTCCTCTGTGGACTGTCTCCGATACTCTACACACATTCTGATCTCCTGATGCTCTTGCTGAGGGGAGAGGGGAGGGTCACGTGGGTGAGGGCACAGGAGAAGCGAGCGTCGGACTCCCAGTCAGACCCAGAGAGGGTCAGCAGGCTGCTGACACTGTAGGTGCTGTCCGAAGCTCGCAGGTAGTTGCTGGTCTGAACCCCGTCTGAAATGACTGCACCGTCCTTCTTCCACTGCACCTCCAGCTCATCGGGATAGAAGTGATTGGCAAGGCACACCAGGGTGGCAGTGCCCTTGGCATTGACCTGCTCCGGGGAGGGGGGCAGCAGGGTCAGCTTGGGCTGAGAGTTGTCACCACCTGAAAGACAAGAGAAACAATTTTAATCCCTGTTATTCGAAGGGATTTTAACTCTCTGAACATTCACTGGCAAGACAATCCATTTGAACATTTGTAGCCAATACCTAACAAACCCCAGTAAAGAACAGGCATTGTTCAAATTGCTTCTTGGGATGTGAGTGTCACTGCTAGGATCAGCATTCATTGCCCATCCCTAATCACCCAGAGGGCAATTTAGAGTCAACCACATCGCTGTGGGTCTGGAGTCACATGGTGAGGATGGCAGTTTCCTTCCCTAAAGGACATCAGGGAATCAGATGTTTTTTTCCTGACAATCAACAATTGTTTCATGGTCATCATTAGACTCTTAATTGCAGATTTTAAAAATTGAATTCACATTCCACCATCTGCTGCGGCAGGATTCTAACCCTGGCCCCCAGAACATTAATCTGGATCTCTGGATGAACAGCTCAGCAATAGTACCATTAAATCATCACCTCCTTTATCTGATTTTTAGTTGCGAGTGAAAGCAAGAAGTTTGTTTCTGAACAGGGTGCTTAGGAAAAGTACAACTGAAAGACTCCCAATTCATCCCAAAAAAGATTAGTTCCTTGAAAGTGGAGTTGCAGGTAGGTAGGGGGGTGACGAAGTCATTTGGCATGCTTTCCTTTATTGGGCAATGCATTGAGTATTGGAGTTGGGAGCTGTTGCACCTGTACAGGACATCAGTTTGGCCCCTTTTGGAATACTGTGTGGAATTCTGGCCTTCCTGCTTTAGGAACATTGTTGGGAACATTAAAATGGTTCAGAAAAGATTTCCAAGGATGTTGCCAAGTTGGAGGGTTTGTGCGATCAGGAGAGGCTGAATAGGCTGAGGCTATTTTCCCTGGATCGCTGGAGGCTGAGGGATGACCATATCGAGGTTTCTAACATCATGAGGGGCATTGATCAAATGAAACAAGAAGATATTTTGCTCAGAGTGAAGGATATGGGCCAAATGCTGACAAATGGGACTAGATTAATTTAGTTTATCTGGTCGGCATAGATGAGTTGGACAGAAGGGTCTGTTTCTGTGCAGTACATCTCTCTGACTCTATGACTCTATGTCTCTGTGGCTGGCATGGATGAGTCAGATCAAAGAGTCTGTTTCTAATTGTGACTCTAATTGTGTTTCAGTCAAGCCCTCAGCACCTCAGGCTCTCCCAAAACATTTACATTTTGTTTGAAAACCAGTCAATTTTGCAATTTCAGGAATGGGCAGACAATTTCTACACAGCAAGATCCCACTGGAAGCAATGAGATCAAAGAGCATTCTTCATGATTTTGGTTCAAGGATAAATATTGTCCTGAACTCAACCCAAAGAGAAAGTAATTTGGTTCAGTTGGATGGAAATTGAGAAAACGGAAGGGAAAGGAGAAGGTAGGATTGTAGTTAGTGATGGGATTGATTGTTACCAGAAAATAAAAGGAAGGGACAGGAGTTTTGAATATCAAAGGGATCATAAAAGTGCAGGGAAATCAATAATAGATCAAACTTAAAGACTTTGTGTCTAAATGCACGAAACATTTCGAGTAAGGGAGAAAAATGATGTCACAAATCCAGGTAAATGTCTTCAAGGCCGAGATTGATAGATTCTTGTTGTCTCGAGGAATTAAGGGCTGCGGGGAGAACGCTGGTAAGTGGAGTTGAAATGCCCATCAGCCATGAGTGAATGGCGGAGTGGACTCGATGGGCCGAATGGCCTTACTTCCACTCCTATGTCTTATGGTCTTATGGTCTTATAAATTGAGTTTCCAAGGAATTTAAACTAGTTAAAGTGGAGGAGGGCTCTGGAGAGATTATTCAAGATTCTAGAAGATGTAAAAGGACAGAGAGTGTGGAAAGGATCAGGTATCGAACGTAAAGCACAGCAGATAAGAGGACAATGATGGGAAGGAGGGCAGTCAATGCAGGACTGAGGGTGTTGTACTTAAATGCACACAATATACACAATGAGCTTGTAGTGCAGATTGAAACTGGCAGGTACGATGTTGTGGGTATCACAGAGACATGGCTGTAAGGGGATCCGGGCTGGGAACTAAATATCCAAGGATACATTTCCATCAAAAGGACAGGGAGATGGGCAGGGGGGAAGAGTTGGCTTGTTAGTAAGAAATGACTTTAAATCAATAGCAAGAAATGATACAGTCAGAAGGTGTAGAATCTGTGTGGGCAGAGTTGAGGAACCCAAGAAATAAAGAATCTGATGTAAGTTATGTTCAGGTCTCCAAGCAGTAACCAGGGTGTGGGGAAGAAAATCAATCAGGAGACAGAAAAGGGTAAGAACAATGACTGCAGATGCTGGAAACCAGATTCTAGATTAGAGTGGTGCTGGATTGGTACAGCAGTTGAGGTAGCATCCGAGGAGCAGGAAAATCAACATTTCAGGTAAAAGCCCTTCATCAGGAATAAAGGCAGACAGCCTGAAGGGTGGAGAGAAAAATGAGAGGAGGGTGGGGCTGCGGACAAAGTAGCATAGAGGACAATAGTTAAGTACAATAGGGGGTGGGAGGGTGGAGTGGATAGGTGCAAAAGAAGATAGGCAGGTAGGACAAGTTATGGAGACAGTGCTGAGCTGGAAGTTTGGAACTGGAGACAGAAAAGCCAAATACAAAATGTTATGCAGACTTCAATGGATAGGTGGACTGGGTAGAGCATCTCAACAAAAGGATTTCATGGAATGTCTATGAGATGGTTTTTGAAACAGCTTGTGGTTGATCATTTGGAACAGGCAGTTTTGGATTCAGTGATGGGTAATGAGGCAAACTTGGTTAGTGAGCTGAAAATGAAAGTATCCCTCTGGATAAGTGACCATAATACGATAGAATTCCCCCTGCAGTTTGAGAGGGAGAAGCTGCAATCAGATGGAACAAGATTTCAATTGAGTAAAGGGAACGACAAAGACATGAGGAAGGAGCTGGCCAGAGTTGATTGGAAAGGGAGCCGAGCAGGTAAGATGGTGGGGCAGCAAATAGCAGGGCTTCTGGGGGTAATTCAGGAAGCAGAGCAGGAATTCATCCTGAAAAAGAAGGCACAGACTAAGGGGTGGACAAGGCAACCATGGCTGATGAGGGAGGTCAAGAACAGCATAAAAACAAAAGGAAAATGCATACAATGTGGTGGAAAATAGTGGGAAGCCAGAGGATTAGGAAGTCTTTAAAAACTTGTAGAGGATAACTTAAAAAAAAACATTCAGGGGACAGAAGGTGAAATGTGGGAGAAAGCGAACCAGTAATATAAAAGAAGATCGCAAGAGTTTCATCAGATATATAAAAAGGAAGAGGGAGGCAGAAATAGACATTGGAAAAAGAATAATAGGAAAATGAAGAAAAAGCCGAGGAATTGAATACATACATGACATCAGTCTGCACAATGGAAAACATCAGCAGTGTCCCAGTACTTCAAGACTGTCAGGGGTCAGAGGTGAGTGTAGTGGCCATCACTAAGGAGGAGGTACTGGGGAAGCTGGAAGGTCTGAGTGTGGATAACTCACCCAGACTGGATGAATTACACCAGTGTGTTCTTAAGGAGATCACCGAGGAGATTGTGGGGACATTGATTCCTGAAAGATCATCACCAATGGAGTCAGGGTGTGGAGGTATTTTCTAAATAAGGAACGCCTTTGGAGATCTAAAGCACAAACCTTATTCAGGTTTCTCTTAAGGTTAACAGGCAGATGCAGTTTGTGCTTGGGAAGGAAAATGAAATGTTTGCATTCATTTCAATAGTGCCAGAATACAAGGGCAGAGATGTACTGCTGAGGCTGTGTAAGGCTCTGGTCAGACTGAATTTGGAATATTGTGAGCAGATTTAGGATCCATATTGTAAGAAACAATGTGCTGGCATTGGAGGGGTTTACAAGAATGATCCTGGGGATGAAGGGTTTGTCATATGAGGCATTGTTGAGGACTCTGGGTCTGTACTCAATGGAGTTTAGAAGCATGAGGAGGGACCTTATTGAAATTTACAGAATACTGATAGGCCTGGATAGAGTGGATGTGGAGAAGATGTTTCCAAAAACAGGAGAGACGAGGTAACCAAGGCACAGCCTCAGAATGAAGGGCCGACCCTTTCGAGCTGAAATGAGGAGGAATTTCTTCAGCCAGAGGGTGGTGAATCTGTGGAACTCATTGTTACAGAGGGTAGGGAGGCCAAGTCACTGAGTGTATTAAAGACAGAGATAGATAGGTTCATGTTTGTAAAGGGGATAGAATGTTCCTGTGGAGTAGGCAGGAGAATGGGGGTGAGAAGCATATCTGCCAAGGTCAAATGGCAGAGCAGATTCCATAGGCTGAATGGCTGATTTCTGCGCCTATTACTTAAAGTCTTCTGGAGAATTTCCCCAAAACCCCGGAACACTGAACCCACTGGACTGTGAGCCCTGCTGTAGCTGTTTGTCATCAGAACTCTGCAAAGAGATAATCCAAGAGTGGAAAGAGTGTGCATCCATGTGGGAACTTCAGAATGTTTCCCCGGTCCTGGAATACCATGAGCACAGGAAGTGAGGTCAGTGACAGCAGTTGGAACTCCGGGTTTCGGAGCTTGAGCAGCAGCTGGTGTCAGTGAGGAACGTCCGTGAGGCTGAGAGCTCCGTGGAGAGCACGTTTCTAGATGTGGTCACTCTGCAGCTTCAGAATATGCAGGGAGAGAGGGAATGGGGAAGCAGCAGACAGTCCAAAAGTCCCCTGAGTGCATCCCACTCTCCAACCAGGATTCAGTTCAGAATCCTGATGAGAATGTTGAGAATAGGGGTCTTTAGTTTCTGAATATAGTTTGGGGTAGCAGCAGTGTAATGGGCAGAGAGGGGCCAGAGTTGCGAGAGTGTGTTCAGGTGAATTTTCAGGAGGCATCGGTGGCTTTGTGATGGTTCCGGTGGGGCAGCACGGTGGCTCAGTGGTTAGCACTGCAGCCTCACAGTACCAGGGTCCCAGGTTCAATTCCAGCCTTGGGTGAGTGGAGTTTGCACATTCTCCCTATGTCTGCGTGGGTTTCCTCCGAGTGCTCTGGTTTCCTCCCATGGTCCAAAGATGTGCAGGTCAGGTGAATTGTCCATGCTAAATTGTCCATAGTGTTAGATGATTTACAGAGAGGGAAATAGGTCCGGGTGGGTTACTCTTCGGAGGATCGGTGTGGACTTGTTGGGCCGAAGGACCTGTTTCCACACTGTAGAGAATCTAATCTAATTAGTGGCAGCGAAGAAGGCTGTCTAAGAATACAATGGAATCTTGACCAACTGGGCCAGTGGGCTGAGGAATGGCAGATGGAGTTTAATTCAGATAAATGTGAGTGCTATATTTGGGTAAGACACAAGACGTGGGTGAGATCCCAAACAAATATTTCAGGTCAGTATTTGTTATGGAGAAAGCTAGGGAATTTGTAAAAATAGTGATGACTTGAAAAGAGACCACACACAAATGAGGAGATGCAAAAGATCTTAAAACACATAAAGGTAGATTAACCCTAGGACCTGATCATGTGTATCCCAGAACAGTGTGGGAAACTGGGGAAGAGATTGCTGGGCCCCTTGCTGAGATATGTGTATTACTGACAACCATGGGTAAGGTGCTAGAGAACCAGAGAGGTTGGCTAATTAGATTAGATTAGATTAGATTACTTACAGTGTGGAAACAGGCCCTTTGGCCCAACAAGTCCACACCGACCCCCCAAAGCACACCCTCCCAGACCCATTCCCCTACATTTACCCCTGCACCTAACACTACGGGCAATTTAGCATGGCCAATTCACCTAACCTGCACATTTTTTGACTGTGGGAGGAAACCAGGGCACCCGGAGGAAACCCAAGCAGACTCCGGGAGAATGTGCAAACTCCACACAGTCGGTTGCCTAAGGCGGGAATAATGTTATGCCATTATTTGAGAAAGACTGTAAGGAAAAGCCAGGGAACTATAAACCAGTGAGCCTGA
This sequence comes from Hemiscyllium ocellatum, assembly GCF_020745735.1. Classification (NCBI taxonomy): domain Eukaryota; kingdom Metazoa; phylum Chordata; class Chondrichthyes; order Orectolobiformes; family Hemiscylliidae; genus Hemiscyllium; species Hemiscyllium ocellatum. The sequence continues at coordinate 15,757,951 of NC_083409.1, forward strand.
TGTCAGTGCTGGGTAAGATGTTGGAGTGGATTCTGTGGGTTAGGATTTACGTTCTTTGGATAATCAATGTGGTTTTATGCATAGAAAATCATGTCTCCTGAATTTGATTGAGGAAGTGACAAAGAAGATTGATGAAGACAGAGCAGTAAACATTGTCTATATGGACTTTAGCAAAGTGTTTGACAAAGTTCCACATGATAGACTGGTTCGCAAGGTTAGACCACATGGGATCCAGTGGGAGTGAGCCATTGGGGTAAAAAAATTGGATTGAAGATAGGAGACAGAGAGTGTTGGTAAAGGGTTGTTTTTCAGACTGGAAATCTGTGAATAGCTGTGTGCCACAAGCATTGGTGCTGGGTTCACTGCTTTTGTCTTTTAAAGAAATGATTTGGATGTGAATATAGGAGTTACAGTAAGTTTGTAGATGACATCAAAATTGGCGTGATAGTGGATAGTGAAGTAATTCATCTCAGGGTACAGCGGGATCTTGATCAGATGGGGCAATGGGCAGAGGTGTAGCAAATGGAGTTCTGTTTAGTTAAATGCGAGATGTTACATTTTGGAAAGGCAAACCAAGGCAGGAGTTATACAGTTAATGGGAGGGCCCTGTGGAGTGTTGCTGAACAAAGAAACCTAGGGGTGAAGATGCAGGTGGATTATTCCTTGAAAGTGGGGTCACAGGTAGACAGGGTGATGAAGAAGGTGTTGGGTACGCTTGCCTTTATTGGTCACTGCATTGAGTACAGGAGTTGGGACATCATGGTGCAGCTGTACAGGAGATTGGTGAGGCCACTTTGGGAATGATGTGAACAATTCTGATCATTCTGCGATAGGAAGGATGTTGTTAAACTTAAAAAGCTGCAGGAAATATTTACAAGGACATGGCCTGGAATTTGAGGGTTTGAGCTACGGGGAAAGGCTGATGAAACTGTGGCTATTTTTCCTGCAGCATTCAAGGCTGAGGGATGGCCTTATAGATGTGTATAAAACCATGAGGGGCATGGACAGGTTGCATATCCAAGGTCTTTTCCTTTGGAAAGGGAGTCCAAAACAAGAGGGCATAGGTTTAAGGCGAGAGGCAAAAGATTCAAAAGGGATCTGAGCGGTAACTTGTCACACAGAGGGTGGTATGTGTATGGATCGAGTTGCCAGAGAAAGTGTTGGAGGCAGATACAATTACAGCATTTAAAACACATTGGGTTGGGTACACGGATAGGAAGGGTTTTGAGGGATGTAAGCCGAATGCTGGTTAATAGGATGAGGTCATTTAGGATATCTGGTTACCACGGACAAGTTGGACTGAAAGGTCTGTTTCCACGCTGTATGACTCCATGACTATAAGACGCTGGAAAAGCTGAGACTTTTTACTCTGATGCGTAAGAGTCTGAGGAGTGACTTATAAACCTTATAGAGGTTTATAAAATCATGAGGGTCATAGAAAATGTGAATAAATCAGGAAGGAGGTGACGTTTTGTAGAAATGGCAAAAGAAATTCCCAAAGATCATTTCAGGGATGAGGAACATCAGTTATGAAGAGAGATTGGAGAATTTGGGACTGTCTTCTTTGGAGAAGGCTGAGAGGAGATTTGTTCGAGGAATTAAAACCAGGAGGGGCCTGGACACAGTAAATAGGGAGAAAATGTTCCCAACTGAGAAATAATTGAGAGGGAGAGGCCATGGATTGAAAATAATTGGGAAAAGTAACAAAAGTGAGATAGGGAACAACATTTTCAGGTAGTGTTTGGTTAAGGTGTGGAATGCACTGCCTGAGAGTGTGGTGGAGGCAGCTTCAATTGAAACATTCCAAAAGGAATGAGACTATTATTCAAAAAGGAACAATGTGCAGGTGACAGGGAGAAGGCAGCAGAATGACACTCAGTGAATTGCTCATTCGGAGAGCCAGTACAGACAGGATGGACAGAATGGCCTCCTTGTGCACTGTAACAATTCTCTGATTGTGTGATTGAGCAGAGTTAAAGCTGGGGGAGGTGGGAGCTCGGTGTCTCACTGTGCTGCTGCTGCTGCTGTGGTCAGTGAGATCAGAGACTGGGACAGGGAGCCAGAGCTCACATCAAACTCTACCCGTGTCCGTCACACTGAGACTGGCAGGAGGCTACTCACTGATTTCACTCCATGCTGCAGGAATGGGACCACAGGCTGCAAATGGACAGAGCTCCTCCACACGGTGAGTAAAACTTACTGACTTATATCTTGCTTTTAAAGGGGGCAATGGAACTAAAGAAATACAGGTGGATACGCTGTTAGACACAGTGCTCTTCAATCAACCATTTCATTCACTGCAGCTCCCTACTAACACCGTCAACAATTCAGCATTTGTGTTTTAGAAAGTGTGTTTCAGTATTGACAGGGTTACTAACATTGGATTGAGGTTTACTTACTCAGTCTGAGCTTGGTTCCTTTACCGAACGTAAAGGCCAGCTGCTATGCTGCATACAGTAATAGTCAGCGACATCCTCATTCTGAACGTTGCTGATTTTCAGGGTAAAACTGGTCCCTGATCCACTGCCGGTGAATCGATCGGAGACTCCTGTGAATCGATTTGTTGCATAATAGATCAGGAGAGAGGGCTTCTGACCTTCTCGTTGTTGGTACCAATCAAGGGAGCTGCTAATGCTTTGACTGGCCGTACAGGTGAGTGTTGCGGTCTGGCCCCGTCCCACTGACAGCACCGGAGGAGACTGGGTCATGGTGATGTCCCCACTGATACCTGAGGGATCAGAGAGAAACACAGTGAAGTCAGAACTGTCACAGAAAGAGCCTGTCAAATGAGAGATTGTTGGAGACACTGAGCATTCCTCTGGTTTCAGCATTTTCCCTTCAATCACAAGTCAGTGGAATTGGAGTGAAATGGAGAGCAGCTAAAGATTCAAGGTGGAAGGAGAGAGATTTGTACCTGCGACACAGAATGCCAGGGGCCAGATCAGCTGGATGTGTGAAATCATGGTGTGTGCTCCTGTCCCTGTGCCTGGTTCCTAATAAACTCTCCCTTCACTGGGCTCTGCTTTATAAAGCTGCAGCCTGTGAGAGTCTGACTGGGTGTTCCTCAGTATGTAAATGGCATCAGGCAGGGAGGGCCATGTCAGTCCCTCACACTTCCTCTTCTCTCTCTCTCTCTCTCTCTCTCAGAGAATCATTGATGTGAACAGCACTGAATGAGGCCATTTGGCCCATTGTATCTGTGCTGTTAAAGAAAGATCTGATGACACTAATCTCATCCTCCAGCTCTTGGTCCATTATCCTGGAGTCTGCAGCAACACAAGGGAATATCTAATCACTGCTCCACTGTCACGAGAGTTTGTGACTCAACCAGCCTTTCAGGCAGTGAGTTCCAGACTCCCACCACCCTCTGGTTGAAAACATTTCTCCTCAATTCTCCTCTCTCTCTCGAACTCGACTGGGCTTGGACTCACTCGAATTCAGATGGATGTATAAAATTCTAACAGGGCTGGGCAGGGACGAGGTTTCCCCTGGTTGGGAAGTCTGGAACCAGGGGACACAGTCTCAGGGGGATACAGGGTAGTCCATTTTTGGACTGAGATGAGGAAACATTTCTTCACTCAGAGGGTGGTCAACCTGTGGAATTCTCTTCACTGAAGGCTGTGGAGGATAAGGAACTGAATATATTCAAGAAAAAGAGAGAGATAATTGTTTGCATTTTAACAGCATGAAGGGAATAGGGAGAAAGCACGAATATGGCTTTGAGATAGAGGATCAGCCATGATCATACTGAATGACAGAACAGGCTCAAAGGGCTGAATGGCCAACTCCTGCAGCAGTTTCTATGTGTCCATGTCTGTGTTACCTACAATCTCTGTCCCAGGTTACTGAGTCCTTGTCTCATGCAAAAAGTGTCTTCCTACCCACCCTATCACTGCTCCGAATATTCTTATCCCTCTCTATCAGGTCCCATCTCAGCCGTCACTGCTCCAAGGAAAACAACCCCAACCTTTCCAATCTTTTCTCAAAGCTCAGATTCAGTCAGCATCCTGGGAAATCTCCCCTGTACCCTCTCAGGTACAATCACATCCTTCCGAGAATGTGGTGACCAGGACATGTCCCTCTCTCTCTGTCTCACATCTGCCACATCTTTCTCTCCACCACTCTCTCCCCCACTGTTAATCGCTCATGTTTTCTCTCTCTCTTTCTCACACTCTTGTCTCATAGTCACTCCCTCCAACTCACTGATGATTGCTCACTCCATTTCATAATCTCTGTTTCTCCATCTCTCTGTCTCTGTCACTCGCTCCCTCTCTCACTTCAATTAAAAGCCTCCAACTGTTATCTTTCCCTCTATATTCCTCCCTCTGTCTCTCTCCCTCCCTCTCTACATCCCAATCTACAGTCGCTCTCCCTCCCTCTCTATCATTCTGTACCTACCCATACTCATCTCTCTCTCTCTCTCTCTCTCTCTCACACACACACTCCACCCTACCCTCTCTGTCAATTCTCTTCATGCTTAGTCTCACACCCATCCTATCTCTCACTCTCTCTCTCTCTCACCTTATCTCTTTGTCTCTCTCCATCCCTATCAGTCACACTGTCTCACATCTTGTTTCTCTCTCTTTATCCCTCAACTTCACCATTACGACCTCCCTTTACCTCTCTTTTGGTTTCATCACATATCTCACACTGTCTCAGATGTTCCTCCCTCCCTCTCTCTCTCTCACTCAAACACAAACCCAGACACTCTCATTCTATCTCTCTCTCTGTCTCGCTTCTCTCTCTTTCTGACAGTGTCCTGGGTGGTGACAGTTAAATGCAGGATAAATCTCCCTCTGCTCTGCCCCACAAATGGATGTTACCCCTTGACCCCTGTCTTCTCCTGGAATAAAGCCCCATTTCCCACAATGACCAGGGTTTGGTCTGTCTCGGGAAGATGGACGATTCTTGTGAAATGAAGGGCAGTTCTGTGCTGTTCTGTTCTGTTGGCCTGTTCTCACTGGGGACTGGTTTGGACACAAACCTCATTCCATGAAGGCCCAGCAGAGAGAGGAGATCCTCAGGCCATCAGTGTGAGCTGGAGGGACAGGACAGACTCTGACCTACTGACCCATCCTGTCCATTCACAACATGTTCCAATCCCTTCCCCTCTCCTTCCCCTTCCACAGTCAGTCTTTTCTGAAATGGAGTGGTCCCTTCCCTGTCTCACACCAAGGAGGAGATGGACAGATATTTAATGGGTAATGGGTTAAAGGATGATGGAGAGTGGGCAGGAATGTGGAGTTGAGTCTGAGATGGGATCAGCCATGATTGTATTAAATGGTGGAGTGGGCTCGAGGGGCTGAATTGCCTGCTCCTGCTCCTAGTTCTTATGTTCCTCACCCCCTCCCCCATTCCTCTTACTGCAACTTTGTGAACCATCTCGGACCGTTTTGAACATTGAAGGTGCTATGTGACTTCAAGATTTGTGTGGATTTAATGTGGGGACAAAATTGTGCAGGGGGCTGTGATAGCTCCTGCAGTTGGATATCCTACTGGCAACCTCCAGCCTTCCACATTAACAATGGGGAAGTGGGAGAGGACAGAATGTACTGCAGGGTCCATGGAACTGTACCCCAGCAATGTGGTTGACCCTTAACTGCCCTCTGAAATGGCCGAGCAAAGCTCTCAGTTGTATCAATTATGACAATATTTCAACAAAGAAATGAGACCGGACGGACCACAGGCATCGATCTAGACACAGAAAAGACAATGACAGAAACAGTCCTGTCTACCCTGCTCCATCCTCCTTACTGACATCTGGGAGCTAGGGCCAAATTCAGGAGAGCTGTCTTACAGACTAGTCAAGCAACAGCCTGACACAGTCATATTCACAGAATCATACAGACAATGCCCCAGACACTACCATCACTGTCCCTGCATGTGTCCTGTCCCACCAGAAAGGCAGACCCAGTAGAGCTGATGACACAGTGGTCTACAGCCAGGAGGGAGTTACCCTGGGAAGTCTCAAAGTTGGCTCTGGACCCCGTGAAGACTCATGAAACTAAGTTAAACATGGGCGAGGAAACCTCCTGGTGATTACAAGATATCTTGCTCCCTCGGCTGATGAATCAGTCTCTCCTGGATGTTGAACAACATTTGGAGGAAGCACTGAGGGTGATGACAGCAGAGAGTGTACTCTGGGTGGGGGGGTTTCAATATCCACCACCGAGAGTGGCTCGGCAGCAGCATTACTGATCGAGCTGGTTGGTTCCTCATGGACGTAGCTGAGGACTGGCTCTGCAGCTGGTGGTGAAGGAACCAAAAATTTGGAAAAAGATGCTTGACCCCACCCTCACCAATCTTGTGGCTGTAGGTACATCTATCCTTGACAGTATTGGTAAGAGTGACCATCACACAGTCCTTGTAGAAACAAAGTTTGACCTTCACATTGAGAATCCCTCCATTGTGTTGTGTGGTACTATCACCGTACTGAATAGGACAGACTTTGGACAGATATTGCAACTAAAGTCAAGCTCATAAATGGGGATGATTGCCAAAGATTTCACAATGTTCAGCACCATTCTCAACTCCACAGATACTGAAGCAGTCCATGTTCAAATACAACAATATCTGGACAATATCCAGGTTTCATCTCAGGAGCAGTCTTTCCTATCGGTGTCATGCAAATGCCAGCCAATGACCATCAGCAATAAGAGACAATCTAACCATCGTCCCTTGACAGTCAATGCTATTACCATCACTGAATCCCCACTATCAACATTCTTGAGATGCCATTGACCAGAAATACAACTGGACTCACCACAGAAGCATAGTGGTTACAAGAGCAGGTTAGAGGCTAGAAATACTGTATCGAGTAACTCACCTCCTGATTCCCCCAAAGCCTGTCAACCAAGTCAGGAGTGTGAGCAAATACTCCCCACTTGCCTGGACAGGTGCAGCTCCAACAACATTCATAGACTGATAGTGTCACAGAGTCATATGGCAGAGAAACAAACCCTTAAGCCAAACTATTCCATGCTGACCAGGGTTTCTGAAGTGAACGAGTCTCATTTGCCTGCATTTGGCCCGTATCCCTCTAATCTATTCCTGTCTATGTCTTTCTCATCCAATCGAAAAGCTTGATACCATCCAGAGCCAAGCAACCTGCTTGATTGGCATCATATTCTCAAAGCATCCACTCTCACCATTCCCGATGCTCAGTAGCAGAAGTGTGTATTATCGGTAAAATGCACTGCAGAAACTCACCAAAGGTCCTCAGATAGCACCTTCCAAACCCATGGACAAACATAGAAATCGCAGGAAAAGCTCAGTAGGACTGCCAGCATCTGGGGAGAGAAATCAGAGTTAATGTTTCGTGCTTGACCTGTGCATCTCTCTTCACAGATGATGCCAGACCTGCCGAGCTTTTCCAGCAATTTTGATCTTTATCTCGGATTCACAGCATCCGCATTTCTTTTGGTTTCCTTCCAAACCCACATCCACTTCTATTTCGGAGACCAGGAGCGGCAGACACATGGGAACACTATGAGCTGCAATTTCCCCTCGGAAAAGCTTAGCATCCTGACTTGGAAATATGTTGTTGATCCCTCAGCCTTGCTGGGTTAAAATACTAGCATTCCCTCCTGAAGAGCATTGTGAGTCAACTTACAGCTTGTGGACTACAGTGATTCAAGAAGGCAGCTTCCCACTGCCTTCTCCAGGGTAACTAGGGACAGGGTAGAAAATGCTGGGACAGCTGGTGAAGCCCACTTCCCACGAGTGAATATGCAAAACCGAATGAAGTGTTCCTCAGGAGGGGAGAGGGAATGTTCAGGATCCTGAGCTCCATTTCCCAGCCCAGGCAGTTTGTCTCCCAATGAATGAATGAGATACCAATTTGGAACCCAGATTAAGGGCAGTCTTGCGCTGTCTACCCAGGTCTACAAGAGACAATTAAGATCGAGCTGAAAAGGAAAGATTTGCTAGATTATGGGGAGAGAGAGGAGTAGTAGGACTGCTTGGGTCACTCACAGACACAATGGGCTGAATGGCCTCCTCTTGTGCTGTCAGATTCCAGGGAGTGCAGATGGTTCACAGTTTTCTCCCGTCTCAGTAACAAAGGTCCAGCTGCTCTGAGCTCCTTCTTTCACTTCCTCTCTTGGTGAAGTTTCAACCTTGCGATCTGACAGTCTTTGCAGTTATTTTTTGCACTGGGGCTTTCTGCTGTGGTCAGAATCTCTAATAATAAGTGTCCAATCAGTGACAATCACAGCAGCTAAGAGCAGTCAGGACTGAGAAGCCAGGCTCACTGGGAAACACATTGAAAAGATCAAAGCCATCCCCTTCAGCTCCCAGACTCTTTACTACCTTAGATTCATCTTTGAGGCTGATCTGATCTCCACATCCTCCACATCACAAAGATCAGACACTGCAAATCTCAGCTATGTGATGGGGACTCCAAACATGACCATTCCAATGTTATCCTGGCCCACATCACAGCCACCACCTTCGGTAAACATCAACTCATCCCAAACTCTGCTGCCAGTATCCGAACTCCCACCAAGTCCCATTCCCCCATTCCCTCCCCTTGTGCTCACTGACCAACATTGGCTCCTAGTCCAGCAACATCTTGATTTGCAAGTTCTCATCCTTGTTCTCAAACCTCTCGCCTCCTTCCACCCTCCCCATCTCACCCTCCAAACCACCTCACTCAGAGTGATCAACAATCTTGGAAATATGGTTCTCTATTTCTTCATCCAAGTCATTGAGAAATATTGTGTGAAGCTGAGGTCCCAGCACAGATCCCTGGGGACACCACTATTCACATCTTGCTCATTGGAGGACGTGCACATTATCCCTCCTCTCTGTCTCCTAGCTCTGGACCCAAGATAAATGCATTTCTCAAATTCCATCTGATTCCATGTCTCTTTTTAAATGTCTTGTGGAATTCCCTATGGACAATAGCCATCAACATTCCCTTCTATCCCACATTAGTGAGCTCCTAACAAAGTGTAATCAGGTTAGTTAAAGATGTTTGAACCTTTGTAAATCCATGCTGACTCTCTCGGAACAGTTCATGTTAGTTAATCATTTGTTAGTCATCCTGTCTCTAAAAACAGATTCAATCAATTCCTGACAACAGACATTCAATGGAGATGTTCATTGTGAATGAGGTTAATATACAGCCAGCACTGACACGAGGGGCTGAACAGCCTCCTCCTGTGCTGGAGCCTTCTCTGTCTCCTTGACAGAAATATTTTACAGATTAAAAAATAAAGACCAACAGGAAATTTAAAAATACAAATTAAAACCGCCTCAAACAATTTCTATATACAGGGCCAGGTGACGTGTAATTGCGATGGGGAAGCTGGTGGAGCCCATTGTAGCTCAGAGTGACCACATCTACAGCAAGTGTTGGTTGCTCAAGGCACTCCAGCTCAGAGTTGATGAGCTGGAATCTGAGCTTCAAACACTGTGACACATCAGGGAGGGGGAGAGTTACCTGGACACTGTGTTTGGGGAGACAGTTACATCTTGTAGGTTAAATACTTCAAATTATGGCCAGTGGTCAGGGACAGGAGGGTGTGACCAAAAGTGAACAGGTCGATGCAGCCTGGATTTAGCCTTTCAGGTGCCTCAGCTCCTTGTCCAACAGGAATGAGGTACTTGCTCCCTGTGTCAATGAGGAAAAGGATTGCTTTTGGAAACTAATGTGGATACACTGCAGAATGGTCAAGCGTGGTTTGGAGCATTTTGGCGATAGTGACCATAACTCTATCAGGTTCAAAGTCATTAAGATTAGATTAGATTAGATTCCCTACAGTGTGGAAACAGGCCCTTCAGCCCAACAAGTCCACACCAACCCTCCAAAGAGTAACCCACCCTCGTCTGACTAATGCACCTAACAACCATGGACAATTTAACACGGGCTATTCACCTGACCTGCACATCTTTGGAATGTGGGAGGAGACCGGAGTACCCAGAGAAAACCTATGCAGACACGGGGAGAACATGCAAACTCCACACAGACAGTTGGCCAAGGCCAGAATAAAACCTGGGACCCTGGCGCTGTGAAGCAGCAGTGCTAACCACTGAGCCACTGTGTCACCCTTTACTTATGTTAAGTAAAGAGATAATGATAGAGCAGAAATTAAGTGTCAAAACAGGGGGAAGGCCAATTTTGACACCATTAGCTAGGCTAACACAGGGGGAGACAATGGCCATTGGTATTATCGCTGGACTATTAATCCAGAAACTCAGCTAATGTTCTGGGAACCTGGGTTCAAATCCTGCCATGGCAGACAGTGGAATTTGAATTCAAGAATGGTTCTGGAATTAAGAAGCTATTGGTGATATTAATCCATTGTTGATTGTGGAGAATACTCATTCAGTTCACTAATAACCTTTAGAGGAGAAAATCTGTCATCCTTACCCAGCCTTAAATGTGACTCCAGACACACAGCAATGGGTGGTATTGTGACTTAGTAGTTAGCACTGCTGCCTCTCAGTGCCAGGATCCCGAGTTTAATTCATTCTAGGGCGACCGTCTGTGTGGAGTTTGCACGTTCACCTGATTTCTACAGGTGCTTTGGTTTCCTCCCACAATTTAAAGATGTGCAAGCTAGATGGATTGGTCATGCTAAATTACCCATAGTGTTCAGGGATGTGTAGATTAGGTGCATTAACCATGGGAGATGCAGGGATAAAGGGATACATCTGAATGGGATGCTCCTCAGAATGTTGGTGTAGACTCATGGGGTTGAATGGCCTGTTTCACACTGTATGGAACCTATGATTCTATGATTTCATGTGGTTGTCTGTTAACTGCCCTATGGGCAGGAAATGCTGGCTTGGCCAGAGATGCCCATATCCTATGAATGAATGAAAGAAAACCACTGCACCGTGGGCCAGGAGGCCATTCAGGCTGGGGGACCACAAAGGAAAGAGGGGGATTTGATAATGAGGGGCACTGATAGCATCCTTTGTGAACAGGATTGAGTGTCCTGCATGGTGTGTTGCCTGCCTGGTGCCAAGATAAGGGGCATCTCGAACCGGCTTGAAAGTATAATGGAGTGCGGGGGTGGGGGAAATGGGGGAGGATCTAGTTGTTGTGTGTGTTGGGACCAACAACCTAAGTGAAAATTGGCAAAAGGTCATATTTGGGCAATATCAGGAAAGCTATCAGAAGAGAGAAGTAAGAAAGAGGTGAATACAGCATCAGTGCTGAGGAACAGATTCCAGTGAATGGACCAAATAAGAGTTTGAAATATACGAATGCACTGAGTGTAAGGAATATATTCAATAATCTGCACGCACAAATTCAAATTAAAGATTTTGCTATAGGATCAATTACTGAGACATATTTACAGAATCGTTAGGATTGGGAACTAAATTTATCCGGTTAGAAGGTTCACAGGATGGACATGGGGAAATGACAGAAGAGGTGGAGCAGCTATATTGATTAGAAACACAAAGACTTCAATGGTGAGGGAGGTTATAATGAGGGGAAAGCATTCAGTGCAACTGAGGACCAGAAAGGGATCTAAAACTGTCATAAATATTGTGTGCATCCCACCACCCCCCACCCCCCAGACACACACACACTCCGCCAACAGCAGCTCTGAGGTGCTGGATTGTAATATATACAAAAATTAGACAAGTGTGTAGCAAAGCCAGTGTATTATTAATGGGGAAGTTTAACTTTAACTTAGATTGGGAGACAGACAAGCCCTCTGTCAGAAAGATAGTGAATTGCTGCTGAATAGTTTCCAACAGCAATAGGTCCTGGATACAACAAGGGGACAAGCAATATTGGAATTAGTAATGAATAATGAGCCAGATTTAGTTCGTAACTATTTGTGCATGAATATTTATCAAATAGTGATCATAACATGATCGAGTTCAGTGTCGCATTTGAAAGTAAAAAGCATGAATCAGCTGCTAGAGTTTGAGATTAAGGTAAGGGCCGACTTTAATGAGATGCGACAGAGACTGTCCACAGTAATCTGGGAAAATCTGCTCATGGATAAAACAACTGAAGAACAGTGGGGAATATTTAAAGGAACATTCAACTCAAAACAAAGCCAGTTTATACCTGAGAGGGAAAAGGTCCACTTCTTAGAACAAACAACAAAGGACAATTAAAGAGATAAGGAAAAGACAAGGGTTTACAATAAAGCAAATAAAATAACAGGTTCTGCTGAATGGGAAAGATACAAAGGGCCACAATGTAGCTAAGAGCCACCAAAAGGGATGCTGAAAGGGAACATATAAGGGAAATCAAAATCAATAAGGAGAAATGCTACAGTTCCATAAAAGGGAAGCTGGGAGGTCAGGAGCAATGTTGGCCATTTTAAAACTGAAAGTGAGGGATCTTGTCAGTGACAATGGGGAGATGACAGCCATGTTAAATAAATACTTTACCTCAAGATTTGCAGTAGAAAAGGAAAAGGATTTGCCTGAATTCCCAAAGGAAATAACAGAGGATCAGGCACAGGGATTGAATAAAATTTCATGTCAGTAAAATATCCATAATGAGGAAATTAATCGAACTAAAGAGTGACAAATTCTCAGAACCTAGGTTTCCATCTGAGGGTGATAAAGGTAGTAACAGATCACAGCGTAGACACCCTGACTATAATCTTTCAGAATGATTCCTGAAGAAGGGCTCAAGCCCGAAACATCGATTCTCCTGCTCCTTGGATGCTGCCTGACCTGCTGTGCTTAACCAGCAACACATTTTCAGCTATAATCTTTCAGAGTTCCCTGGATACAGCAGTCATACCTCTGGATTGGAAAATTGCAAATATCACCTCACATTTAACAAGGATGTGAGAGAAAAACCAGGAAATTACAGGTCATTAAGCCAATATTTGTGGTGTGGAAATTGTTGTAGTCTATAATCAAGGATTGGGGGTAACTGAAGACCTTGAAAATGGTCAGTTAACCAGGGAGAGCATGGATTCATGACAAGTTGGTCACGCTGAAAAAATCTCATTGAACATTTTTGAAGAGGATACAAAAGTCTTGGACACAGTAATGTCAATGGATGTTGTTTACAGGGGCTTCCCTCTCTGCCCCACCTACCCCCCCCCCCCCGCAGTACTCCAGGTGTGGCCTCACCAACACCCTGTACAGCTGCAACATAACCTTCCCGCTTTTTAAACTCAATCCCTTTAGCAATGAAGGACAAAATTCCATTTGCCTTCCTAATTGTTTGTTGTACCTGTAACCAACCCTCTGTGATTCATGCATAAGGATACTCAAGGCACATGCCTTTCATTGTGTATATCCTTCCCTTATTAGACCTCCCAAGTTAGATCACCTCAGAGGTATCAGGATTAAATTACATCTGCCATTGCTCTGCCCAAGTTACCAGCTGACCAATATCAGACTGTAGCCTGAGACCCGGTAATCCAAGATGGCAGCAGAGTAGGATGCTTCAGCCCGAGTTCATCTGCTTCGTCTGTTTCCTTTTCTTCTTTCTATTCCACTTCTCTTTTCCTTTTCTTTTGTGTTTTTCTTTTGTTCTTCTCCCTTATTTCTTCTCCTGGGCACCGACTCCCAGCCTCAGTCGCCAGGCCTCTGACCAAGTGCAGACCTAATGATGTGGCCTCCTGGCTTGGTGTGGCAGTGTCCTGGCCTGGCAGGGAGATCTTCCAGCCCAACAAGACAGACTCTTGGTCCAACATGATGGCCTCTCAGTTCAATGTGGTGGCCTCTCAGCCCAGCATGCTAGACTGTCAGCCCAGCGCGATGGTCACTCGGCCTAGTGTAGCGATTTCTGAGTGGCCCAGAGTGGGTGTCTCTCAGCCCACATAGTGGTCCTTTCTGTATATGGTGGCCTCTCCACCAGGGAAGGCCTCAGCCAGGACTTCTGGACTCGAGATGATTACTTAAAGTATGATCCCATGGTTGCTAAGTTCTAAAGAAAGGCTATAATTCTTGAACTTTCAGCTTTATTTCTTCATTTTCTACTTAAAACTAAAAAGATCTGCAACGTGTAACTTTGAACTTTATTCTTTCTTTCTACCTTGTTCTTACGATTCTGTACTGAGGTCCTTGTACCTAAGATGGCACCTTGTGAGGTGACGTTACACACTTTTCACTGTACTCCAATACTTTTGCACTCGAGTACATGTGACAATAAACTAAAATAAAAATCAAATCAATATCAATAACACCACCAATTTATGTGGCCTCTGAAAACTTTCTAATTATACAATCACAGTCAATTTGTTAATGTACATTACAAACAGCAAGGGTCCCAGCCCCAATCCCTGCCTAAAACCACTGGTCACAGGCTTCCAATCACAAAGACAACCCTCCACCATCACTCTTTGCCTCATATTTGGATCCAATTTGCCAAAATGCCTTGGATCCCATGGGCTCTGACCATAACTTCAGGAAAGGCCAGAGAGGTGCAGGTGTCTTCTGTGGCTATTCCCATTTCAAACAAGTATGCTGCTTTGGAAAATGTAGGGAGTGATGGAAACTCAGGGGTACTGAGCATGAGCAGCCAAGTTCCTGGTATTGACACTGGCTCTAATGTAATGGGACGTACGTCGGGTTCCAAATGATCGACTGTGTTAGGGGACTCTCGAGCCCGAGGAACAGAAGACGTTTCTGTGGCCAGCAGTGAAAAATCAGAATGGTGTGTTGCTTCCCTGGTGCCAGGATCAAGGATGTCTCAGGGAAGGTGCAGAATGTTCTTAAGGTGGAGAGGGACCAGCAGGAGGCCATTGTACACTTTGGAACCAACGACATAGGAAGGGAAAAGGTTGAGATTCTGAAGGGAGATTGCAGAGAGTTAGGCAGGAATTTAAAAAGGAGATCCTCGAGAGTAGTAATATCTAAATTACCCCCAGTGCTATGAGCTAGTGAGGGCAGGAATAGGAGGATAGAGCAGATGAATGCATGGCTAAGGAGCTGGTGTATGGGAGAAGGATTCACATTTTTGGATCTTTGGAAGCTGTTTTGAGGTAGAAGTGACCTGTACAAGAAGGACAGATTGCATCTAAATTGGAAGGGGACTAATATACTGGCAGGGAGATTTGCTAGAGCTGCTCGGCAGGATTTAAACTAGTAAGATGGGTGGGAGGGACCCAGGGAGATAGTGAGGAAAGATTTCAATCTAAGATTGGTACAGTTGAGAACAAAGGCAAGTCAAACAGTCAGGGCAGGCAGGGACAAAGCAGAGAACAAGGTAAGACTGATAAATTAAACTGCATTTATTTCAGTGCAAGAGGCCTAACAGGGAAGGAAGATGAACATAGGGCGCGGTTAGGAACATGGGACTGGGATAGCATAGCAATTACAGAAACATGGCTCGGGGATAGACAGGACTGGCTGTTTCATGTTCTAGGATACAAATGCTACGGGAAGGACAGAAAGGGAGGCAAGAGAGGAGGGGGAGTGGCATTTTTGATAAGGGATAGCATTACAGCAGTACTTAGGGAGGATATTCCCAGAAATACATCCAGGGAAGTTATTTGGGTGGAACTGAGAAAAAAGAAGGGGATAATCACCTTCTTGGGATTATATTATAGCCCCCCTCCAGTAGTCAGCGGGAAATTGAGAAATAGATTTTTAAGGAGATTTCAGTTATCAGTAAGAATAATGGGGTGGTTATAGTAGGGGATTTTAACTTTCCAAACATAGACTGGGACTGCCATAGTGTTAAGAATTTAGATGGAGAGGAATATGTTAAGTGTGTACAAGACAATTTTCTGATTCAGTATGTGGATGTACCTCCTAGAGAAGGTGCAAAGCTCGACCTACTCTTGGAAATAAGGCAGGGCAGGTGACTGAGGTGCAAGTGGAGGAGCACTTTTGGTCAGCGACCATAATTCTATTCATTTTAAAATAGTGATGGAAAAGGATAGACCAGATCCAGAAGTTGAAGTTCTAAATTGGAGGAAGGCTAATTTTGCCAGTATCAGGCACGGTGGCACAGTGGTTAACACTGCTGCCTCACAGTGCCAGTGCCCCGGGTTCAATTCCCACCTCAGGCAACTGTCTGTGTGCAGTTTGCACATACTCCCCATGTCAGCGTGGGTTTCCTCCCCAGTCTAAAAAAGTGCAGGTTAGGTGAATTGGCCATGCTAAATTGTCCATAGTGTTAGGTGAAGGGATAAACATAGGGGAATGGGTCTGGGTGGGTTGCTCTTCGGAGGGTCCGTCTGGACTTGTTGGGCTGAAGGGCCTGTTTCCACACTAAGTAATCTAATCTAAAACTCTGAAAAGCTGATTGGGGGAAGTTGCTCACAGGTAAAGGGACAGCTGGAAAATGAGAAGCCTTCAGAAATGAGATAACTTGAGTCCAGAGAAAGTATATTTTAGTTCGGGTGAAAGGAAAGGCTGGTAGGTGTAGGGAATATTGGATGACAAGAAACATTGAGGGTTTGGTTAAGAAAAAGAATGGAGCATATGTCAGGTATAGACAGGATAGATCGAGTGAATCCTGAGAGGTATACAAAGGCAGTAGGAGTATTCTTAAGAGGGAAATCAGGAGGGCAACAAGGGGACATGAGAATGTTTTGGCAAATAAGGTTAAGGAGAATCCAGAGGGATTTTACGAATACATTAAGGACAAGAGAGTAACTAAGGAGAGAATAGGGCCCCTCAAAGATCAGCAAGGCGACCTTTGTGTGGAGCCGCAGGAGATGGGGCAGATACTAAACGAGTATTTTGCTTCTGTTTAACTGTGGAGAAGGATATTGAAGATATAGAACGTAAAGTAATAGATGGTGACATCTTGAAAAATGTTCATATTTCAGACGAGGAGGTGCTAGATGTCTTGAAATGCATAAAAGTGGATAAATCCCCAGGACCTAATTAGGTGTACCCTAGGACTCTGTGGGAAGCTAGGGAAGTGATTGCTGGGCCTCTTACTGTGATATTTGTATCCTCAATAGTCACAGATGATGTGCCAGAAGACTGGAGGTTCACTAATTGGTGCCACTATTTAAGAAAGGTGGTAAGGACAAGTCAGGGAATTGTAGACCAATGAGCCGGAATCCTGAGGGACAAATTGTCCATACATTTGGAAAGGCAAAGACTGATTAGGGTTGGGCAGCATGGTTTTGTGTGTGGGAAATCATGTCTCACAAACTTGATTGAATCTTTTGAAGAAGTAACAGAAAGAATTGATAAGGGCAGAGCATTAGACAGGATCTGAATGGACTTCAATAAGGCATTCGACAAGGTTCCCCATGGGAGACAGGTTAGCAAGGTTAGATCTCATGGAATACAGGAGAACTAGCCATTTGGATACAGAACTGGCTCAAAGGTAGAATACAGAGGGTGGTAGTGGAGGGATGTTTTTCAGATTGGAGGCCTGTGGCCAGTGGATTGTCATAAGGATTGATGCTGGGTCAACTACTTTTTGTCATTTACATAAATGATTTGGATATGAACATAGGCGGTAGAGTTAGTAAGTTTGCAAATGACATGAAAATTGGAGGTGAAGTGGACAGTGAAGAAGGTTACGTCAGATTACAATAGGATCTTGATCCAATGGGCAATTGAGCTGAGGAATGGCAGATGGAATTTAATTTAGATAAATGTAAGGTGTTGCATTTGGGAAAGCAAATCTGAGCAGGACTTATACTCTTAATAGTAAGGTCCTCGGGAGTGTTGCTGAACAAAGAGACTTTAGAGTGCATGTTCATAGCTCCTTGAAAGTAGAGTAGTAGTTGGATAGGATAATGAAGAAGACATTCGATATGCTTTCCTTTAATGGTCAGATTATTGAGTATAGGAATTGGGAGGTCACCTAGGCCACTTTTGAAGTATTGCATTCAATTCTGGTCTCCTTCCTATCAGAAAGATGTTGTGAAACTTGAAAGGGTTCAGAAAAGATATAAAAGGATGTTACCAGGGTTGGAGGATTTAAGCTATAGGGAGAGGTTAAATAGGCTGGGGATATTTCCCCTGGAGTGTCGGAGGCTGAGGAGTGACCTTACAGAGGTTTATGAAATCATGAGGGGCATGGATAGGGCAAAGAGACCAAGTCTTTTCCCTGGGGTGGTGGAGTCCAGTAATAGAGGGCGTAGGTTTAGGGTAAGAGGGGAAAGATATAAAAGAGACTTGAGGAGCAACTTTTTCATGCACAAGGTGGTGAGAGCAGAGGAAGTGGTAGAGGCTGGTACAATTGCAACATTTAAAAGGCATCTGAATGGGTATATGAATTGGAAGGGTTTGGAGGGATCTGGGCCAGGAGTTGGCAGGTGGGACTAGATTGGTTTGGGATGTCTGGTCAGCATGGACAAGTTGGACCGAAGGGTCTGTTTCCATTCTGAATATCTCTTTGACTCTGTGACTCTAGGAGGAGGCTGTTCAGCCCGTCATGTCAGTGCTAGCTGTTTACTAACCTCACTCACAATGAACATCTCCGTTGAATGTCTATTGTTGGGAAGTAATTGAATCTGGTTTAGAGACAGAATGTCTGACAAATATGAACAGATCAGAGTAAGTCAGCATGGATTTAAAAAGGGTCAGACATTTTTAACTAACCTGGTTACATGTTTTAACGAGGTCACTAATGTGGGAGATAAGGGAATGTGTTGTTTATATGGACGTCCAGATGACATTCAAGGAAGTTTCACATAAGTGTTATAATGTTATCGTTGGAACAAAGAGATGACAGATAAACATATTCTGGATCTTGCTGCACAAATGAATTCTCAAATAAATCTCAGACATGTTGGTGAACTTGGGGTTTTATCAGAGGAATGAGCTGAAGGAAATCAGTTGTTGAGGAAAATGGTTCTGGGAAAATTAAAGTGTGTTAAATCAGCAGGGCCAAATAATCTATTTTCAGGAGTGCTTCAGGAAGTGGGTTGTAAAATATTAGAAACATTGATGGTTATCTGTTTGTCGACTGTGGAATAGGTCAAACAGAGTGGAGGGAGCTAATTTAACACGATTATTGAAAGAGAGAGAGAGAGATAGAGAGGGGGAAAATCAAACATTTTAGACCAATTAGCTAGAAATCAGCAGTGGAGAAAATGCTCAAGTTCATTACAAAATATTTGATAGCTTAGCACTTTGAAAACAGTGACAGAACTGGAGATAGTAAGCATGAATTTTCGAAAGGGAAATCATGCTTAAAAAATTGACTGGAATTGTTTGAGGATGTAGTGAGTGGATTTGATAAGGGGGGGCCATGGATATGGTTTGTTTGGACTTTGTAAAGGGAGTAGATCGGCGGTTCTGTGGTCAAAGACAAGACTCACGAATAGCATGTTGCCTCCCAGCTGTACGGCTCAGGGATGTCTCAGATCGGCTACAGGACATTCTGAAGGGGGAGGTAAACAGCTAACTGTGACTGTTCATGTAGGCACCGATGATATTGGTAATAAATGGGATGAGGTTCCGACAAGCAGAATTTAGGGAGTTAGGAACCATATTAAAATGTAGGATCTCAGAGGTAGTAATCTCAGGATTGCTCCCAGTGCCATGTGCTAGTCAGAGTCGAAATGAAAGTATAGGCAGGATGAATGCGTGGCCTGAGAGATGGTGCAGGAGGGAGGGGTTCAGATTTTTGGGACATTGGGACTGGTTCCTGGGGAGGTGGGACAATTACAAATCGAGTGGTCTACACCTGGGCAGGACTGAAACCAGTGTCCTGTGGGATATGTTTGATCACGTTCAAAATAGTGTAGCAGAGGGATGGGAACCAAATGAGGAAGTTAATGGACAATAAGGAGGGAGTAACTAAAGCCTGTCAGGAACTAGATATTGAAGTTAGCGTGACTAAGGTTAAGAGTAGGTCGGGGGCAGATGATGAAAGCAAAGGGACAGATGGTCTGAGGTGTATTGTTTTAATGTGAGAAGTGTAGTAGGTAAGGCAGAGGAATTTTGGGCTTGGATTAGTATCTGGGAGTATGATGTTATTGCTATTACTGAGACGTGGTTGAGGGAAGGGCAAGATTGGCAACTAAATATCCCAGGATACAGATGTATCCGATGGGTTTGAGAGGGAGGTAAAAGGGATGGAGGAGTTGCATTATTGGTCAGAGTGGTTATCATAGGTGTGCTGAAGGAGGGCACTATGGAGGACTCGAGCAGTGGGGCAATATGGGCAGAGCTCAGAAACAGGAAGGGTGCAGTAACAATGTCGGTGCTATCCTACAAGGCTCTAAGAGTGAACGTGGGATAGAGGTACAAATATGTAAACAGATTATGGAAAGATGTAGGAGTAACAAGGTGGTGGTGATGGAAGATTTTAATTTTCCCAACATTGACTGGGATTCACTCAATGTTAGAAGTTAAGATGGAGCAGAATTTGTAAGGAGCATCCAGGAGGATTTTACAGAGTAATGTGGAAATAATCTAACTCAGGAAGGGGCCAGGTATTGGGGAATGAGCCCGGCCAGGTGGTTGAAATTTCACTAGGGGATTATTTTGGTAACAGTGACCACAATTCCATAAGTTTTAGAATACTCATGGACAAAGACGAGAGTGCTCCGAAAGGAAGATGGCTAAACTGGGGGAAGGCCAACTATAGCAAAATTTGGCAGGAGCTGGGGAATGTGGATTGGGAATAGCTGTTTAAAGGGAAATCCATATTTGATATGTGGGAGGCTTTTAAAGAGAGTCAGGGCAGACATGTCCCTGTGAAAATAAGGGATTGAAATGGCAGGATTAGGGAACGCTGGATGATAGATGAAATTGTGAGCATAGCTAAGAGGAAAAAGGATGCATACATATGGTCGAGGTAGCTGAAAACAGGCAAAGCTTTGGAAGAATATCGTGAAAGTAGGACCAATCTGAAGTGAGGAATTAAAAGGGCTAAAAGGGGTCACAAAATATCATTAACAAATAGGATTAAGGAAAATCCCAAATCCTTTTATTCATATATAAGGAGCAAGAGGGTGACTAGAGAAAGGGTTGGCCCACTCAAGGAAAAAGGAGGAAAGTTATGTGTGGAGTCAGAGAAAATTGATGAGATTCTTAATGAGTGCTTTACGTCGGTATTCACCAAGGAGGGGGAAATGACAGATGTTGAAGTTGGGGATAGATGTTTGTTTATTCAGGGTCAAGTAGGTTTAAGGAGGGAGGAAGTGTTGGGTATTTTAAAAGGCATCCAGGTGGACAAGTCCCCAGGTCGGGATGGGATTGATCCCAGGTTACTGAGGGAAGCAAGAGAGGAAATAGCTGGGGCCTTAATCAATATCTTTGTAGCAACTTTGAACATGGATGAGGTCCCAGAGGACTGGAGAATTGCTAATGTTTAAAGAAGGGTAGCCAGGATAATCCAGGCAACTATCAACCAGTGAGCCTGATGTAGTGGTAGGGAACCTGCTGGAGAAGATACTGAGGGATAAGATCTATTTACATTTGGAAGAAAATTGACTTATTAGTTATAGGCAGCATGAATTTGTGCAGGGAATGTCATGTCTTACCATCTTTATAGAATTTTTTGAAGAAGTGATGAAGTTGATTGATGAGGGAGGGCTATGGATGTCATACACATGGATTTCAGGAATGCGTTTGATAAAGTTCCCCATGGCAGCCTGATAAAGAAATTTAAGTCGCATAGGGTCCAGAGTGTACTCACTAGATGGATAGAGAACAGGCTGGGCAACAGAAGACAGACGGTAGTAATGGAAGGAGTTTCTCAAAATGGAGAACAGGAATCTGTGCTGGTACCGCTCTTGTTTATGATATACATAAATGATCTGGAGGAAGGTATAGGTGGACTGATTAGCAAGTTTGCAGATGACTCTAAGATTGGTGGAGTAGCAGATATTGAAAGGGACCGTCAAAGAATGTAGCAGAATATAGACAGATTGGAGAGTTGGGCAGAGAAACGGACGGATGGAGTTCAAACCAGGCAAATGCGATCTGAAGAAATTTGGAAGATCCAAATCTGGAGTAAACTGTACGGTGAATGGAACACCCTGGGAAAATTGATGCCCAGAGAGACCTGGGTGTTCAGGTCCATTGTACCCTGGAGGTGGCAACACAGGTCGACAGAGTGGTCAAGAAGGCATATGGCATACCTTCCTTCACCAGACGTGGTATTCAGCACAAGAGTTGGAAGGTCATATTAGAATTATATCAGATTTTGGCCTGGCCACATTTGGAATACTGCGTACAGTTCTGGTTGCCACATTACCAGAAAGATGTGGATGCTTTGGAGAGGGTGCAGAGGAGTTTCACCAGGATTGCCTGGTATGGAGGGTGCTAGCTATGAAGAGAGGTTTAGTAGATTAGGATTATTTTCATTAGAAAGTCGAACGTTGCGGGGGGAACCTGATTGGGGTCTACAAAATCATGAGAGATATAGACAGGGTGGATAGCAAGAAGCCTTTTTCCCAGAGTGGGGGACTCAATTACTCTGGGTCATGAGTTCAAAGTGAGAATGGAAACATTTAAGGGAGATATGTATGGAAAGTTCTTCACACAGAGAGTGATTGGTCCTGGAACACGTTGCCAGTGGAGGTGGTAGAGGCAGGTACAATAGCATCATTTAAGATATATCTAGATAGATACATGGATGGGGAGGGAGCAAAGGGAGACAGACCATTGGGAAATTGATGACAGGTTTAGATGGAGGATATGGACCAGTGCAGTCTAGTAGGGCCGAAGGGCCAGTTCTTGTGCTGTAATTTTCATTGCTCTTTGGTCTTTGAACTGAGGAAGCTCAAAGGAACAGCGTGATCTTGGGGTGCTTCTCCACTGATCCCTGAATATGGTAAGACAGGTTAACAGAGCAGTTATGAAGGCATAGGGGACACTTGCCTTTGTCATGTCAGGTATCGGTTATAAAAGCAGGAGGAGATGTGGCAGTTAAGCAGAACATTGGTGAGGCCACAGCTGGAGTACTGTGTGCAGTTCAGGTCACCACACTGTAGGAAGGATGTGATTGCACTGGATGGGGTGCAGAGGGGAATCACCAGGATGTTGTGTGGGATGGAACCTCTCAGTGATGAAGAGAAATTGGATTAGCTCGGGTTGTTTTCTTCAGAGCAGAGAAGGTGGAGGGGGGATCTGATAGAGGTGTATAAGGTTA
The DNA here is from genome assembly GCF_020745735.1 of Hemiscyllium ocellatum. Classification (NCBI taxonomy): domain Eukaryota; kingdom Metazoa; phylum Chordata; class Chondrichthyes; order Orectolobiformes; family Hemiscylliidae; genus Hemiscyllium; species Hemiscyllium ocellatum. Next base: position 15,780,917 of record NC_083409.1, read on the forward strand.
TGAGGGGATTGGACAGGGAGGAGAGAAAGCAGCTGTTCTCCTTCTTGGGAGGGTCAATAACAAGTTGGCTCACATTCAATGTCAAAGATAGGAGGTTTCAAGACGTTTTGAGAAAAGTGTTTTTTACCCAGAGGGTGGTGGGGGTCTGGAACGCACATCCTGGGAGGGTAGTTGACGTGGGAAACCTCACAAACTTTAAAAAGTAGTTGGGTGAGCAGTTGAAATATCAGAACATTCAAGCTATGGGCCTGATGTTGGAAAGTGGGACTGGTGTAGGTTTACTGTAGTTTGGCTAGTACACAGTTAATGGGCTGAAGGGCCTCTTCTATACTGTGTGATTTTATGTTTCTGTTGTGTGCAGTTTTGGTCTCCTTACCTGAGGAAGGATGTTCTGGTTGTGGAGGGAGGGCAGCGAAGGTTTACCAGACTGATTCCTGGGAGGACAGCACTTAGATCTGATGAGAAACTGGATCAGTTAGGATTATATTCACTGGAGTTTAGAAATTTGAGAGGAATCACATTGAAACCTGTAAAATCCTAACAGGACAAGACCAGAAAACACAGGAATTATGTTCATGATGACTGGAGAATCCAGAACCAGGAATTACAGTTTAAAGAAAATGGAAAGGCCATTTCGGACTGAGATAAGGAACAGTTCTTTAGCCAGAGAGTGGGAAGCTGGTGGAATATTCTGTCACAGAAAGCAGTTGAGCTCAAAACATTAAATGTTTTCAAGAAAGCGACAGGTATAGATCTTAGGACTAAAGGGATTAAAGGTTATGGAGAAAAAATGGGAACAGGAGACTAAGTTGGATGATCAGTCATGGTCATATTGACTGGCAGAGCTGACTCGAAGGGCTGAATGGCCTCCTCCTGCTCCTAGTTCCTCTGTTTCTATGTTTGAGAGACTGTTCATAAACATGGAAACATGTGGAATTGTAGAGTCATAGAGTCATCGAGTCCTACAGCACAGATACAGGCCCTTTGGCCCAAACCAGACCATGCTGACCAAAATATCCATCCACACAAACCCCATTTGCCCTGCACTTGGCCCATATCCTTCAAATTACATACTATCTATGTATTTGTCCAAATACCTTTTAAATGTTGTTCATGTACCCTCCTCAATCATTCCATACGACTACCACCTTCTGTGTAAAAATGATGCCCCTCAGGTTCCCGTTTATTCTAACCTTCAACTGATGCCCTCTAGGCCTTGATTCCCCAACCCTGGGACAAAGACTGAGTGCATTCACCCTATCCATGTTTCTCAAGATCTTATACACTTCTAAAAGATTCCCCTTTAGTCTCCAACATTCTTAAGAAAAATGTCCTAGCTGGCCCAAACTCTCCCAAAAACTCAGATGTTGAAACCTGGCAACATCCTTGTAAATTTATTCTGCACTCTTTCCAGTTTAATAATATCCTTCATATAACAAGGTGACCAAAACTGAACACAATACTCCAAGTGCAGCCTCACCAACGTCATGTACAATTGAAACATAACTTCCCAACTTCTACACCCAGTGCCCTGACTGATGACGGCCAGTGTGCCAAAAGCCTTCTTCACTGCCCTGTCTAACTGTGACTCAACTTTCAGAGAACTGTGCACCTGAACTCTGAGATCCCACTGTTTCACTACAGTCCTGAAGGCCTTACCATTCACCATGAAACTCCTACCTTGATTTAACTTTCCAAAATGCAAGACCTCATACTTATCTACATTAAACTCAATTTATCATTTCTTTTCCCACTTCCACAGCTGATCAAGGTCCTGTTACAATATCTGATAACCTTCCTCATTGTCCACAATACCGGCTATTGTAATGTCTTCTAAATCATTGATATTGATAACAAACAATAATGGGCCCAGCATCAATCCTGAGGCACTCCACTAGACTCAGGCCTCCAGTCTGACAAGTATCCTTCCACTATGTCCCTCTGCTTTCTCCCATTCTCGCCAGTTAGAGAAAAGTATTTATCTTTGGTCAGAAATTAGTTTGGAGGTAGGAGACAGAGAGGAGGGATAATGTGTGTGCTCTCCAATGAGCAAAATCTGGATAGTGGTGTCCCCAGGGAATTGGGCTGGAACCTCAGCATTTCACGATATTTCTAAATGACTTGGATGAAGGAATAGACAGCCATATATCCAAGATTGTTGATCACACTGAGTGAGGCAGTTTGAAGGAGGTTACAGAGATAGGGAGAGTGGAGGACAGGGAGGGACTTGAGAACAAGGATGAGAATTTGAAAATCAAGGTGTTGCTGGACCAGGAACCAATGTAGGCACAGGGCGCAGGGGGTTGGAGGAATGGGATTTGATACGAGTTTAGATATGGGGCAGCAGAATTTGGGATGAGCTGAAGGTTACGGAGGGCAGTGGCTGTGATGTGTGCAAGCGCAACATTGGTATGGTCATGTTTGGAGTCCCATGCACATGACAGAGATTTTCAGTTGCTGATCTTTGTGAGATGGAGGATATGGTGCTCAGATCAGCCCCAAAGATGAGGCCAAGTTTGTAAAGAGTCTGGTTGAGCAGCAGGCAGTGCTCAGGGAGAGGGATGGAATTTGTACTGGGAGCTGAAGGGGAATGGCTTTGATCTTCCCAATGTGTTTCCCAGTGAGCCTGGCTCCTCAGTCCTGACTGCTCTTAGCTGCTGTGATTGTCACTGATTGGACACTTATTATTAGAGATTCTGACCACAGCAGAAAGCCCCAGTGTAAAAAATAACTGCAAAGACTGTCAGATCGCAAGGTTGAAACTTCACCAAAAGAGGAAGTGAAATAAAGAGCTCGGAGCAGCTGGATGTTTGTTACTGAGACGGGAGAAAACTGTGAACTGTCTGCACTCCCAAGAACCTGACAGCACAGGAGGCTGGTTCTGGGATTTTTCTTTTCAGAAACAGCACAGTGATGGGGAAAAAGGACAGTCACTCTCTCACAAACACATACACCTGCACTCGGAGATCAGAAACAGAATCCAGCAGCAGCTCTGTCTCCAAGCTGTAAAACCTGAATGGAATTGTTCCCTCATTCAGTTTTTAACTGGCAGGATAGACCAAGCAGGGGAGGCAACACAGTGGTGTGTACAGTCGGAAGGGAGTTGCCCTGGGAGTCCTCACCATTAACTATGGAACCCATGAAGCCTCATGACAGCAGGTCAAACATGGGGAAGGAAACCTCCTGCTGATTACCACATAGCACCGCCCTCCACTCCAACCTCAACTGAGCAGTCAGTCCTCCTCCATGTTGACCAACACTTGGAGGGAGCACTGAGGGTGGGAAGGATGCAGGATATACTCTGAGTAAGGGACTTCAAAGCCCACCATCAAGAGCTGCTCAGAAGCATCACTACTGAGCAAGTTGGTCAAGTTCCACCTGATTCAGCTGCTAGACTGGACCTGGGGCAAGTGGTGAGGGAACCAACAAGAGGGAAAATCATACTCACTATCACCCTCACCAACCTGCCTGCTGCTGGTGTATCTGTCCATGACAGTATCAGTAAGGGTGACAACTGCACAGTCCGTGTGGAGACAAAATCCCATCTTCACATTGAGATTACCTTGCATTTTGTTGGGCAAGAGATATGGGATGTCAGGAAGAACTTTTTTTAGCAGCAATTGGTAATGACTTGGAAATTAGTGCCCATTCAGGTGAGGCAGGTGAAGACACTCAGTGATGGCAATGGCAGATTGGATGGGCTCTTGATGGAAATAAACCTGCAAGGCCCTGGCTGTCGAGTAGGGGAGGGGGTGGGACTGACTGGATTGCTCCATGAAATGACAGCATTTACACACTTAGTCTCACCTTTACACAAAGACTGGGAGAAACAGACAAACCAGTTCACAGAAATGTTTTCTCAAGCAAAACACTCTTGAACCAACTCAGAGAACACACCAGTCTAGATTTACTAGAATAAAGCAGCAAATCAATGGCAAGGGAACAGCGACCCAAAAGTGTTGGAACTGAACAGTATATTCAATATCACAAACAACGAGAGAGGGAGGGATGAAGGGCAGGAAGGCAGAGAGGATACTCTCGGGGTCTGAAGGCTCTGCTGTCAATGGTGGGATGGAGGAAGCAACAATGGGCAGGAGACCAGAGACAGAAGGTGGAAGGGGGAGGGAGGGAATGTGAGTCTACAGCAGGACACAGAGTGAGGGAGGAGGGAGGCCATGGAGGCAATTGGCTGGCAGTGAGGTCAGATTCTAGAACAACTGTAGTTGTGAGACAGGGAAGGGATCACTCCATATCAGACAAGTTGGGGTTTATGGAATGTGGCTTCAGGAAGCTGGGAGAGGACATTGAAATCATAGAGTCAGGAGGTGGGATGAGCAGGAATTGGGGTTTCTGTGGTCAAGAGAGTGAGGTAATGCAGAGACAAACAATGTTGTGCAGATTGAAATAAGAGACCTACGTAATGGACAGGATGTGGGGTTACAGCTCAGGTACTGGACAGTCCGGTGGGAAGGAGGCCCATGTTTACTGTTTATTGGTCCTATGGGAAGGTGCCCCATGTTTACATCATCATAGAGTCATAGAGGTTTACAGCGTGGCAACAGGCCCTTCTGCTCAACTCATCCATGCCGACCAAGTTTCCAAAACTGAACTAGTCCCATCTGCATGCGTTTGGCCCAATCCTCTCTAAATCCTTCCTATCCATGTTCCTGTAAAAATGTCTTTGAAATCTAGTAATTGTACTCCCCTCTACCATTTCCTCTGGCAGCTCATTGCACATACACACCAACTTCTGTGTGAAAAGATTGTCTCTCAGGCCCCTTCTAATTCTTTCCCATCTCAACTTAAAAGTATTCCTTCTCATACTAGACTCTCCTACCCTGGGGGAAAAAAAAACTTTGGCTATTCACCTTATCTATGGCCCTAATGATTCTATAAACCTGTCTAAGGTCACCCCTCAATCTCCTGCATTCATTGGAAAAATCTCTCGGACTATCCATCCTCGCCTTGTAATTCAAACTCACCAACCTTGGTAACATCCCTGTTAATCTTTCTTTTATCCAAACCAGTGTAATAACTTCCTTCCTATAGCAGGGTAAGCAGGAATGTACACAGTGTCCAAATGTGGCCTTACCAATGCCTTGTACAGCTGTAACATGATGTCCCAGCTCCTGTACTCCCTGCTTTGACCAGTGAAGGTGAGCGTGCCAAATGCCTTCTTCACCACCCTCTCTACCTGTGACACCACTTTCAAGGAACTATGCACTTGTACCCCTCAGTGTCTCTGTTCAACAACACTCCCCATGGCTCTACCATCAGTTGTGTAATTCCTGCCCTAGTTGGTCTTACCAAAATGCAACTCCTTGCATTTATCGAAATTAAGCTCCATCTGGATTTGTTGACCCACTGGCCCAGTTGATGAAGATGACATTGCATTCTTAGATAATCTTCTTACCTGTCCACGATGCCAACAATTTTAATGTCAGCCACAAACTTACTGACATTCCTGCTATTTTCTCATACAAATTGTTCATGTAAATGATGAACAACAGTGGATCCAGGATCGATTCTTGTGGAAGATGGCTGGTCACTGGCCTCCAGTCTCAAGATCAACCCTCTCTCACCAGCCTCTGCCTCCTACCATCAGGCCCATTTTATATCCAATTGGTTAACTCTACCTGGATCCTCTGTGATATAATCTTACTAAGCAGTCTACAATGGGGAACCTTGTCTAAGGCCTTGCTAAAGTCCATGTCGACGATGTGTACTGATCTATCTTAAGCTATCTATTTCTTCAAAAACTCAACTATCCACTTGTCACCATTAGAAGGACAAGTGAATAGGAGGCCCACATTTACTGGTCTTCTTGGAGTATCCAGTCAGAAGGAGGTCCATGTTTACTGGTTTCCTTTGGAGAGTCCATTACGAAGGAGGCCAACATTTATTGGAGGCTCAAGCAGGAACAATGCCCATGTTTACTGGTCTCTATTGGGAGCTCAGTGGGAAGGAGGCCCATGTCTCTCTATGGGGCACTCTCGTGAACTGACGTCCATGTTTACTGGACTCTGTTGGAGAGTCCAGTGCAGTGTGGACACCATGGTGGGTGTGGGGTTCAGTTCCTTTCTGTTGTAACTGTGTGATGGTCCAACCCTCATCCCAGTAAAACACACTGACTCAGAGACTGATCGTAGAAGGGGAAGGAGAGGGGAAGGGATTGGAACATGTTGTGAATGGACAGGATGGGTTAGTGGGTCAGAGCCTGTGCTGTCCCTCCAGCTCACACTGATGGCCTGAGGATCTCCTCTCTCTGCTGGGCCTTCATGGAATGAGGTTTGTGTCCAAACCAGTCCCCAGTGAGAATAGGCCAACAGCACAGAACTGCCCTTCATTTAACAAGAATCTGTCCATCTTCCTGAGAGATACCAAAACCTGGTCAATGTGGAAATGGGCCTTTACTCCAGGAGAAGACATGCTTCTGGGGTCAAGGGTTAACATCCATTAGTGGGGCAGAGCAGAGAGAGATATATCCTGAATTCAACTGTCACCACCTGGGACACTGTGAGAAAGAGAGAGAAGTGAGACAGAGAGAGAGAAATAGAGGCCGAGTGGGCTGCGGAGAATGAGGGAGAAACAGAGGGAGAAATAGAGAGGGGCAGATAACATTTGGAGGCTTTCAATTGAAGTGAGAGATGGAGCGAGTGACGAAGACAGTGAGAGATGGAGAAAGATTATGAGACGGAGTGAGGAAGCGTGAGTGAGTTGGAGGGAGTGGCTATGAGACAGAGTGAGAGAGAGGGAATATGAGAGAGATTAACAGTGGGAGAGAGAGATAGATGTAGAGAGATCAAAGTAGCAGATGTGAGACAGAAAGGGGAAAAGAGAGAGAGAGAGAGAGAAAGGTCCTGATCACCACATTCTGGGAAGGATGTGATTGTACTTGAGAGGGGGCAGAGGAGATTTCCCAGGATGCTGCCTGGGATGAAGGGTCAGCTATGAGGAAAGATTGGAAAGGTTGGGGCTGTTTTCCTTGGAGCATTGAAGGTTGAGAGGGACCTGATAGAGAGGTATAAGATAATTGTTGGCAGTGATATGTTGCATAGGAAGGCACTTTATACAAGAGTAAAGGACTCAATAACCAGGGACAGAGATTGAAGGTAACACAGACATGGACACATTGAAACTTGGAGCAGGAGCAGGCCATTCGGCCCTTTGAATCTTATGTGTCATTCAGTATGATCATGGCTGATCCTCTCTCTCAATGCTGTGTTGCTGCTTTCTCCCTATTTCCTTCATGCTGTTAAAATGCAAAACAACTCTTTTTTTTCTTGAATATATTCAGTTCCTTGTCCTCCACAGCTGTTTGTGGTAGAGAATTCATCAGGTTGACCATTCTCTGAGTGAAGAAATGTTTCCTCATCTCAGTCCTAAATGGTCTACCCTGTATCCCCCTGAGCCTGTGTCCCCTGGTTCCAGATTCTCCAACCAGGGGAAACCTCCTCCCTGCCCAGCCCTGTTACAATTTTATGTGTTTCAATCAGATCCCCTCTCATCCTTCTAAACTCGAGTGAATCCAGGCCCAGTTGAGTTGCAGAGTGAGAGGAGAATTGAGGAGAAATGTTTTCACCCAGAGGGTGGTGGGAGTCTGGAACTCACTGCCTAAAAGGCTGGTTGAGTCACAAATTCTCGTGACATTGGAGCAGTGTTTAGATATTCCCTTGTGTTGCTATAGCCCCCAGGGTAATGGGCCATGAGCTGGAGGATGGGATTAGTGTCATCACATCTTTGTTTACCAGCACAGATACAATAGGACAAATGGCCTCATTCAGTGCTGTTCACATCAATCACTCTCTGAGACAAAGAGAGAGAGAGAAGTGGAAGTGTGAGGGGCTGACGTGGCTCTCTCTACCTGATGCCATTTACATACTGAGGAACACCCAGTCAGACTCTCACAGGCTGCAGCTTTATAAAGCAGAGCCCAGTGAAGGGAGAGTTTATCAGGAACCAGGCACAGGGACAGGAGCACACACCATGATTTCACACATCCAGCTGATCTGGCCCCTGGCATTCTGTGTCGCAGGTACAAATCTCTCTCCTTCCGCCTTGAATCTTTAGTTGCTCTCCATTTCACTCCAATTCCACTGACTTGTGATTGAAGGGAAAATGCTGAAACCAGAGGAATGCTCAGTGTCTCCAACAATCTCTCATTTGACCGGCTCTTTCTGTGACAGTTCTGACTTCACTGTGTTTCTCTCTGATCCCTCAGGTATCAGTGGGGACATCATCATGACTCAGTCTCCCCCGGTGCTGTCAGTGGGACTGGGCCAGACCGCAACACTCACCTGTACGGCCAGTCAATCTGTTAGCAATGAGCTTTCCTGGTACCAGCAGCGAGAAGGTCAGAAACCCTCTCTCCTGATCTATGCTGCAACAAATCGATTCACAGGAGTCTCCGATCGATTCACCGGCAGTGGATCAGGGACCAGTTTCACCCTGAAAATCAGCAACGTTCAGAATGAGGATGTCGCTGACTATTACTGTATGCAGGATTACAGCTACCCTCGACACAGTGACACAGAGCCATACAAAAACCTCAAAGCACACAGAATCACCTCCTGTACTGACACATCCACGGTTATATAAAATGCATAATAATGGACACACAGTCCCACCGCCTGAACTGTCATATCCCACAGTTAGATCTAAATGAAACTGATCAAATTACCCCATGCTGGGATTGTCACTGCCCACGACACACTCCAGTCCCTGTGGTGTCTCAACGCTCACTGAAGGCCTCAAGTTTCCCCCTTCCACTGCATGGCCACATGTGAAGAACAGCTGCAAGATTTAACAACAAAAAATGAAGTTCACAACCCAGAGGCAGAGACAGAAAGACACATGAATGAGGGAGAGACTGATAGGGGCAAAAAGAGGGTGAGAGTGACCGACAGACTGGGAAATAGGGAGAGGGTGAGAGTGACAGAGGGAAGCAGAGAGCTGAGGTTTTTGTACAGCCTCTACACTGGGAGCTCTCACTGTGGCTTACGTTCGGTAAAGGAACCAAGCTCAGACTGAGTAAGTAAACCTCAATCCTCCGTTATTAACCCTTTCAATACTGAAACTTTCTAAATCACAAATGCTGAATTGATGCAGGTGTTAGTGGGGAGCTGCAGTGAATGAAATGGTTGAATGAGGAGCACTGTGTCTAACAGGGTGTCCAGCTGTATTTCTGTCGTCCTATTGCCCTGCTTAAGCAGCAAGATATAAGTCAGTAAGTTTTACTCACCGTGTGGAGGAGCTCTGTCCATTTGCAGCCTGTGGTCCCATTCCTGCAGCATGGAGTGAAATCAGTGAGTAGCCTCCTGCCAGTCTCAGTGTGACGGACACGGGGCAGAGTTTGATGTGAGCTCTGGCTCCCTGTCCCAGTCTCTGATCTCACTGACCTCAGCAGCAGCAGCAGCAGCAGCAGCAGCAGCAGCACAGTGAGACACCGAGCTCCCACCTCCCCCAGCTTTAACTCTGCTCAATCACACAATCACAGAATCGTTTCAGTGCACAAGGAGGCCATTCAACTCATCCTGTCTGGACCGGCTCTCTGAATGAGCAATTCACTGAGTGTCATTCTGCTGCCTTCTCCCTGTCACCCTGCACATTGTTCCTTTTTGAATAACAGTCTCATTCCCTTCGGAATGTTTTAATTGAAGCTGCCTCCACCACACTCTCAGGCAGTGCATTCCACACCTTAACCACCCACTGGCTGAAAATGTTTTTCCCCCATCTCACTTTCGCCTCTTTTACCAATTATTTTCAATCCATGGCCTCTCCCTCTCAATTCTTTCTCAGGTGGGAACATTTTCTCCTGGTTTACTCTGTTCAGACCCCTCCTGATTTTGAATTTCTCGATCAAATCTCCTCTCTGCCTTCTCTTCTCTGAGGAAAACAGTCCCAATGTCTTCAGTCTATCTTCATAACTCACGTTCCTCATCCTCGATGGGTCAGATAGCCCACTCCTGCTCCTATTTCTAATGTTCTTATTATCTTATCTTCCTATGTGAGAGACACACATCAGATTTCCACTTAACACTCTGTGGCTGTACCTTCCCAGTCTTATTCCCAACACTCCGTGCAGTCCCATCCTTACACAGTTACCCTGATTTAGAATTTATTACTCTCTCTCCCTCACTCTGAAACTGGGTAAGAAGTTCTATTCCTTATTCTGGTGCTATCTATCTCTCCCAGGATTCTGTGCACCTCTGTGTTCCTCTCTGGTATTCCCTCCTGGATCCCACAGGCCAAGATAGTTTAAACCCTCTCCAACAGCACGAGTAAATCACCCCAAAGGAACTCAGTCCCAGGTCTGTTCAGGAGCAACCCGTCTGGTCTGTACATGTCCATCTCCCCCCAAAGCCAGTCCCAATGTTAAAATAATCGAAATACCTTCCTCCTGGACTGTCTTTTCAGTTCCACAGTCACCTGTGCTATCCTCCTCTTTCTATTCTCAGTTGTGTGGGGCACTGGGGGTAATCTTGGAAATTCCTACTTTTGAGCTCCTGCTGCTAATTCCCTCTGGAACTCCCTAAATTCTGACTGGAGGACCACATCCCTTTTCTCCCGCTGTCACTGGGACCGATGTGGACCATGACTGCTGCCTGTTCCCCCTCTCCCCTCAGGGTGCTCTGCAGCAGCTCAGTGACATCCTTCACCTTGGCACCAGGGAGATAACACACCATCCTGGATTCCCATCTGCAGCTGCAGAAACACCTATCGATGCCCTCACTCTCGAATCTCCTCTCACTCTCACTCTTCCAGTCTTCCTTGTGCCCCCCTATACAGCTGAGCCCCCCATGGTGCCATGGACTTGGCTCTGGCTGCACGCCCCAGATGAACCATCATTCTGATCAGGATTCTGAACTGAATCCTGGTTGGAGAGTGAGATACACTCATGGGATTCCTGTACTAGCTGCCTGGTCCTTTTGGACTGTCTGCTGCTCCCCCATTCCCTCTCTCCCTGCATACTCTGAAGCTGCAGAGTGATCACATCTAGAAACGTGCTCTCTACGGAGCTCTCAGCCTCACGGACGCTCCTCACTGACACCAGCTGCTGCTCAAGCTCCGAAACCCGGAGTTCCAACTGCTGTCACTGACCACACTTCCTGTGCTCATGGTATTCCAGGAAGCAGGACAAGCAGTTTCCTCATGCAACCTGATGCAACTCTCACCACTCCCTGATTATCTTTTGTCAAAGTTCTTTTGAGAAACAGCAACAGCAGGGCTCACAAACCAGTACTTTCAATGTCCATAGAATCACAGAATTCCTACAGTATGGAAACAGGCCATTTGGTCCATCAAGTCCACGCTGACCCTCCGAACAATAACCCACCCAGACCCATTCCCCTACCTTTTTAACCTACATTTACTCCTGACTAATGTACCTAACCTGCACTATGGGCAATTTAGCATGGCCAATTCACCGAACCTGCACAGCTTTGGACTGTGGGAGGAAACCAGAGCACCTGGAGGAAACCCACGCAGACACAGGGAGAACATGCAAACTCCACACAGACAGACGCCCGAGGCTAGAATCAAACCTGGGTCCATAGCGCTGTGAGGTAGCAGGGCTAACCACTAAGTGACCGTACTTCCAGTTTTCCAGGGTTTCAAGGAACCTCGACATAAACCCAAAATACTTAAGATATAGGAGCAGAATTGGGCCAGTCAGAAGAGAGTCTGCTCTGCCATTTGACCTTGTGTGATGTGTTTCTCAACCCCATTCTCCTTTTAACATTTGATCTCCTTACTGACCAAGAACCTATCTGTCTCTGTTTTAAATATTCTCAACATCTTGGCATCCATAGACCTCTGTGACAATGAGTTCCACAGATTCACCACCCTGTGGCTGAAGAAATGCCTCCTTATCTCAGTTCTGACGGATCATTCTTCACTCTGAGGCTTTGCCTTCGGGCCCGAGATTCTTCTATTCGTGGAAACACCTTCTCCATGTTCTCCAGGCCTCTCAATATTCTGTAGTTTCAATAAGATTCCCCCATCATCTTTCTAAACTCAATTGCATACAGATCCAGAATCCTCAACCGCTCTTTATATGACACCCCCTTCATTCCCAGGATCATTCTTATTCTTTCTCACTTTTTCCTCTGGACCCTCTCCAATGACAGCACATCCTTCCTTAATAAGGAGACCAAAATTCCAAATGTGGTCTGATTACAGACTTATACAAACTCAGCAGTACACCTCTGACGTTAAAGTTAATGCTAACACTGTAACTGCCTTTCAAACAGCCAATGGTGAACCTGCACGTTAACCTTCAGAGAAACCTGAGCAAGGACTCCCAATTCTCTTCGTGCTTCAGATTTCTGAAATCTTTCCTCACTCAGAAAACAGTCTGTGTCTCTATTCTTCCCACCAAAGTATCTAGCCTCACAAGTCCCCGCATTGTACTCCACCTGCCACTTCTTTGCACATTCTCTCAGCCTGACCAAGTCCTTCTGCAATCTCCCCCACTTCCTCAACTCCACTTGTCCTTTCACCAATTTTTGTGTCATCTATAAACATATGAACAATATCTTCAGTTCCTTATCCAGATTGTTAATGGATAATATGAATAGTTGTGGTCCCAACACAGATCCCTGCAGATCGCCACAAAGCACCACCAGCCATCCAGAAAAAAATCCCTTTGTCCCTACTCTCGCCTTTGTGCCGGCCAGCCAATCCTCTACACTTCGCAGTGCCTTGCTCCTGACAGCATGGGCTCTGATTTGACTTAGCAGTCTCCTTTATTGTACCCTGTCAAAGGCCTGGTGGAAATCCAAATGGATCACATCCACTGGCTCTCCTTTGTCTAACTCACTTGTTACCTCCTCAAAGATTTCTAACAGATTTATCAGGCATGCCTCCCTTTGATGAAGCTGTGCTGACTCAGCCCAATTTTACCAGGCTGCAATTTTACCAGACTTAAGGGTGAGATTCCAAATACCTGCAATCTCACCCTTAGGTAGACCTCTAAAATCTTACCAATGACCGAGGTCAGGCTAACCAGCTTATAATGTCCCATCTCTGCCTCCCTCCTTTCTTAAACAGGGATGTTACATTCACTATTTTCCAGTCTTCTGGGACCACTCCTGACTCCAGTGATTTCTGAAAGATCACAGCCAATGGCCCTACAATTACCTTAGCTATCTCCATCAGAACTCTGGAGTGTAGTCCATCGGGTCTGAATGATTTATCCACCTTCAGACCTTTCAGCTGCCTCAACCCCTCCACCTTAGTGATGCCCTTTCCACTCACTTCTGCTCCCAACTCTCTTGAAGGTCAGGTGTACTGGCTGATATTCAAGCATCATGGTTAGCCACAGGTGAGGTGCCAGAAGACTGGAGGATAGCGAAGACTGTGCCATTGTTCAAAAAGGGCTGAAAAACAAAAGCCTGGGAATTATAAGCTTAACATTTGTGGTGGGTAGGTTGTTTGATAAGATAAGATACACATGCATTTGGAAAGAGTGGATTTGATTAGGAGTTGTCAGCATGACTTTGTGAGTGGGAGAATATGCCTCACAAATCTGTTAAGTTACTTTGATGAATTGACCAGGAAGGTTATGAGGGCAGGATGGTAGACGTGGTCTATATGGGTTTCAGTGAGGCCTTTGATAAGGTTCCACATGGCAGGCTGTTATGGAAGGTTAGATTGCATGGAATCCAAGGTGACCTGGCAAATTGAATACACGATTGGCTTGATGGTAGAAAGCACAGGGTAATAGGGGAAGTATCCTTATTGTACTGGAGGCCTGTGACTAGTGGAGTGCCTCAGTGGTCAGTGCTGAGCCCATTGCTGTTTGTTATCTATAACAATGTTTTGGATGAGAATGTACAAGGCATGGTTAGTGAGTTTGCTGATGACACTCAAATAATTTATGGGCGGCACGGTGGCACAGTGGTTAGCACTGCTGCCTCACAGCGCCTGTAGACCCGGGTTCAATTCCCGACTCAGGCGACTGACTGTGTGGAGTTTGCACGTTCTCCCCGTGTCTGCGTGGGTTTCCACCGGGTGCTCCGGTTTCCTCCCACAATCCAAAGATGTGCGGGTCAGGTGAATTGGCCAAGCTAAATTGCCCGTAGTGTTAGGTAAGGGGTAAATGTAGGGGTATGGGTGGGTTGCGCTTCGGCGGGTCGGTGTGGACTTGTTGGGCCGAAGGGCCTGTTTCCACACTGTAAGTCTAATCTAAGCAGCATCGTGGACAGTGCGGACAGTTATCAGAAATTGCAGCAGGACCTTGCTCAGCTGGGGAAGTGGGCCGAGAAATGACAAATAGAGTTTAATACAGATAAATGTGAGGTCTTGTATTTTGGAAATTTAAAGCAAGGTAGGAGTTTCATGGTGAATGATAGGACCTTAAGGAATATAGTGGAACAGAGGGTCCTTAGAATTCAGATAAGCAGTTCTCTGAAAATGGAGTCACAGTAAATAGAGCAGAGAAGAGAGCTTCATCAGTCAGGGCATTGACTACAGATGTTGGGAAGTTATGTTGCAGTTATACAGGACACTGGTGAAGCCACACTTGGAATATTGTGTTCAGTTTTGGTCACCTTGTTCCAGGAAGGATGTTATTAAACTGGAAAGAGTGCAGAAGAAATTTGCCAGGATTCAATCGTTTGGGTTAAAGGGAGAGTACTTTTTTCTTTAGAGTGTAGGAGACTGAGGGAGGACCTCATAAGATTATGAGAGGCATGGATAGGGTGAATTCACTCGTTCTTTTCCCCAAGGTTTGTGAATATGAGCTAGAGCGCATCAGTTTAAGGTTAGAGGGGAAAGAAAAAAAGGGAACCTGAGGGGCAACCTTTTTACACATAGGATTGTTCGCATATGGAATGAGCTGCCAGTGGAAGTGGTTGAGGTGGGTACATTAATAACATTTAAAAGGCATTTGGACAAATACAGCAAAGGAAAGGATTCAGAAGGATATGGGCCAAGTGTAGGATTAGCGTAAATGGACCAGTTTGGTCCAAATGGCCTGTCTCCATGCTGTAGGACTCTGTGACATTGTTATGGACCAGGCCAGACCCTTCAAAACATTTTAAGAATGCAGCCCAGACCTTACCTTTTCGAATTGTGTTCAGCAAATGTAACCTGGATATTCCAGGAATGATACAACTGGCCAAACCACTCAGCTTGAAGGAAAAGAGTATTTATTTACAATCAAAAGAAAACAGAATTTAGAATAACTTAACTATTTGAAAACCCAACTATTTGAAAAAATGTAACTTGACAAAGAGTTGTTCCAATTTGCTGTAATAGCCTTGGCAAAAAGGTAAATATAAACACAGGGGTTCTTACAGGAGAGGAATTTCAGAAAGTGAGTCCACTGGAAAATGTTGAATTGGGGAACCTTTCTCACCAGCAGCTTTCTTTATCCAGGAGCTTCCAACCGACTGTTTGTCAAAAACAGCAAACTGGAAGAACTGGCCATTCTCCTTTTATTGGACAAGTGTTTAATATAAAACCTAAAAGCCTTTTCCCTGACTGTTGCCTTAGGCAGTATCTGTTAGCCATGAGCAAAGTCCCTAACCCAGACAAATTGGAACCTCTGCCTTTACAACCCCTCTTGAAAAAAAATCCAAGGACAACTCAAACTTGTGAAATGAGCAGCATTGCCACACTACTGTGAAAGCTGATTTAAGGCACCGATGCAGTTTTTCCACCATTTCTTTGTTCCCCATTACTACTTCTGCCTTTTCCAGTGGTACAATTTCTATTATTGACTCCCTCTTGCCTTTCATATATCTAAAGAAAACCTCTTGCAATATTCTTTTATGTTACTAACTCGCTGACCATTATATTTTATTTACACACCCACCCTTACTTTTTTTTAGTTACTCTCTGCTGTTTATTAAAGGCTTCCCAATCCTCCGGCTTCCCAATAATCTTCACCACATTGCCTGTTTTTTCTTTTGCTTTTATGCTGACCCTGACTTCCCTCATCAGCCATGGTTGCCTTGGCCTCCACTCAGTACCTTTCTTCTTCCTTGGGTTAACTTCCTGCTCTGCCTCCCAAATTACCCCCAGAAACTCCTGCCATTGCTGCTCCATTCTCTCTTATGCTCAGCTTCCTTTCTTACCAACTCTGGCCAGCTCCTCCCTCATGTCTTTGTAGTTACCTTAAGTTAATTGCATTACCGGTACAACTGACTCCAGATTCCCTGTCACAAACTGCAGGGTGAATTCTGTCATATTACGGTCAATACCCCCAAGGGATTCCTTCACCCTAAGTTCCCTAATCAGGTCTGCTTCAGTACACATCACCCAATCCAGAATTGCCTGTTCCATAGTGATCTCTACCACAAGCTGCTCTAAAAACCATGTTGTAAACATTCCATTAATTCCTACCCATGAGATCCCCAAACAATTTAATTTTCCAGTCTCCCTGCATATTGAAGTCCCTCATGACTATTGTAGCAGGGCCTTCTCTATCTCCTGATTTATTTTCTTCCTCATATCCTGACTGCTGCTGGGGGGTCCTGTGCTAAGTTCTCATCATGCTCTTTCTCCCTTGCAACTCCTCAACTCTACCCACACAGATTAAATGCATTCCAACTCTAAATCCCTTCTTGTGATTGATCTCATTTCATTTCTTACCAAGAAGGTAACCCCACCCCCATCTGCCCATCAGCATGTCCTGTCAATCGGATGTGCATCCTTGAGTATTTCATTCCCAGCCCTCAACCCCTTACAGCCAGGTCTCTGTGATACTCAAAACATCGTACCTGCCAATTCCAATCTGTGTTACAAGCTCATTTACCTCATTTCGGATACGCCCTGCATTCAGGTACAACACCCTCAGTCCTGCACTGACTGTCCTCCTTTTCATAGTTGTCCCCTTATGCACTGTGCCTAAAATTAATTTTCTGACCCTTTCCATAATCTATGTCCTATTAATTGTTTTGGGAACTTTACTAACCTCTCCTGAACCCTGCGTCACTTTAATGATTTTAAAGTCCTTGGGAACCTCAATTTGTGGCATCACTCTGTCTACCTTATTCCGAATGCGCTATCATAAAAAGATTTTAGGTTATTTCTACTGTCTGTATTGCCTTGTTACAATATGACATTCACAAATTCTGATCCTTCCTTTTATTTTCTGGTAACAATCAAACCCATCACTAACCACGACTCCCACCTTCGCCTGTGCCTTTCATTTTCTCACGTTTTGTGCAACTGAACCCATTTGCTTTCTCTTTGGGTTGACTTCAGGTCAATATTTATCCCTGAAATATCACTGAACATGCTTCATAATCTCATTTATTTTTGTGCGATATTGCTGTGTGCAAATTGTGTTTTCTGCATTACAACACTAACCAGTGTCCAGACAAGTCCCTGACTCTCTGTAAATGCTTTGGGAGAGCCTGACATACAAGTCTCTCTTTTGATGCACTGGGAACCTTTCAGATATCAGAGATGCCATTCCGTGGCTCTCCTAGACAGACAGCAGGACGGTGTCTCCTGGTGTCCTGGTCAATATTGATTCCCTAATTAGCATCACTAAAAATCTGATCCTCGCCTCATTGTCACCCAGCTCTCTGGGATCTTGCTGAGCACAGTCTGATGGAAAGAGCCACTGCAACATCCTTAGGTGGAGGCAGGTGCAACATAAATGCAAGTCTTTCTTTGAGGTTGGAGTCTCCAGAACATGACCCTTGCCCGTTGGATGCACGCTTCCATCTTCCAGGGAACATGGGATCATTAAGAGCAGTGTCACTGTCTGATCCCAGGACACTGAGACTCTTTGCACCCTCACATTTGACCTTACCCCAGTGCTGAGCTGGAAGACTTGAAACAAAATCTGGAACCTTCTACATGGACACCCAACGTGACTCCTTCCTGAAGTGTGCTGATCCAACTCTGCTCCAATGTTGTTGGATAAAGTTCTCCCGAGCTGTGAGTGATCGGAGGTTTGTTAAAGAGGTGTCGAACTCCACCCCACATACCAGCTCTTGCTCCATAGCTCTGGAGGCTTTGGTGTTTCAAGTGAATATCCAGGTGTTTTTTTCAATGTGATGAGGGTTTCTGCCGCTCTCACCCTTTCAGCTAGTGAGGTCCTGACCCCACCAGCCACTGGGTGAAACAATTACTCCTCAACTCCCCTCGAACCCTGCCCCCAATTCATTTCCATCTCTCTCCATGGTTATTGCCCTCTGTGCTGATGGAAATCAGTTCTTCCTACCCACTCTATCCAGACCCCTCATCATTTTACACACCATCGATCAACTCTCCCCTCAGCCTCCTGTGTTCCAAAGAAACCAGTCCCAGCCAAACCAATCATTCCTCAAAGCTAATACTCCTCATTCCTGACAAAATCCTCCACTGTCCCCATCTCTCGGGGGATCACATCCTTCCTGCAATATGGTGACCAGAACTGCACACAGTTCTCTCATTGTGCTCTAACGGGGCTTCATTTGAGGTCAGAAGTCACACGACACCAAGTTATAGTCCAACAGACTAATTTCAAATCACAAGCTTTCAGAGCTCTGTTCCTTCAGCACTGAAGTCACTTCACCTGAAGATGGAGCAGCGTCTCACAAGCTCGTGATTTTAAATAAACCTGTTGGACTGGAACCTGGTGTCATGTGACTCCTGAACATGTCCACCCCAGTTGGACACCAGAGCCTCCACATCATATCGATAGTTTCACATCTTTGCCGAGACTCTCTCTTTGGGAGTGTCACTCTTACTCTTTTGGGAAAAGATTCTGAATGATCTCTGTGCCTGTCTCATCCTTGGAGACCTCCCACTGCCCTGTCACTGATCTCCCATCAAGGCGATGGTTCCAGTGCTCTTTTATCAAATTACCACACAGTTTGGTAAAATGGATTGTTCCCAAATCAAAACTTTTACACTTGCTCCACGGTTCTCCATTTCCATCCCTATTCTCAATCTCACTGAGTTCCGATCACTGTCACTAAAATGCTCCCACATTGATAGCCCTTCCAGCTGCCCACATTCATTCCTCAAATGGTGGTCACGGACTGTCCCTTATCTTTCTGCTGCGTCACCATCACCTTCTCAGAGACAGTTAGGGATGGGCAGCGACTGGCTCTGCCAGTGCCATACACGTCCTAAAAAGCAATGTTTAAAATGCCAGTGCTTTGTCAGGTCTGCTAGGTACTGGGTACAAATGTTCAAACGTTTTAGCAGTTAATGTTCAGAGAGTCTATGTACCTTCAAAAGGCAGGGATTAAAATTGTTTCTCTTGTCTTTCAGTCCGTGACAACTCTCAGCCCAAGCTGACCCTGCTGCCCCCCTCCCCGGAGCAGGTCAATGCCAAGGGCACTGCCACCCTGGTATGCCTTGCCAATCACTTCTATCCCGATGAGCTGGAGGTGCAGTGGAAGAAGGACGGTGCAGTCATTTCGGACGGGGTTCAGACCAGCAACTACCTGCGAGCTTCGGACAGCACCTACAGTGTCAGCAGCCTGCTGACCCTCTCTGGGTCTGACTGGGAGTCCAACGCTCACTTCTCCTGTGCCCTCACCCATGTGACACTCCCCTCTCCCCTCAGCAAGAGCATCAGGAGATCAGAATGTGTGTAGAGTGTTTGAGACAGTCCACAGAGGAGACACAACTTTAAATAGAACAGTGCTGAGCTGGCAGGTCAAAGGTCATTTTCAGCACTGAATTTCAACTCTCTTCCTTCTCAGGACTGGCTTGGAGATACTTCTGAGCTTCAGGGGTTAAGGCTGGTTGTTGGGATAGTGTAGAGAAAACTTTACTCTTTATCTAGTCCCATGCATTCCCTGACCTGGATGTGTTTGATGGGGACAGTGCTAAAGACTGTCAGCTGTGCAAAAACAATGTGAACCTCAAAAGTCTCTGTTTCAGTAAAACAGACCTCCTTTCTGCTCAGCCGCCAGTTCCAATTTAAGGTTTTGTCACTGTTTAAAGGGACAGGATTCTCATGTTATTGAGAAATTCTCCACAAGTGTTTTCCTCAAGCTCCATTGTGGCTGTGAATTTGAGCAGCTTCCTCTGTCTGGGCTGTTAATTGCTGACTGTTTTCTGTCAATGTCAATCTGGAAAAGGGAATAAAGATGAAGAAGATTCAGTCTCTGTCTCTGTGTGTGCTTTGGGAATGGCCCGAGCTGAAGCCTCAGGGATAGGTGTATGAAGTGAAAAGCTCCACCCCACCCCCAGGTATGGAGCAGGAAGGGGAGAATAGAGGGGGCAATGGGGAACACAATAATCTGATGGGAATTCCCCTGAACACCAACACATCCTTTCAGCACAGCAAGATCCCGAGCCAAGCAGTTCAGTTCGCATTTTATTGATCAATTTGACCAGCAGGATCTTACTACCCAGAATAACAATCCCACAGGGTTTGCAAAGTTAATATTCCATACAGCATTTGATTTGTATTTGGAGAGAATGTGCAAAATCCACATAGATATTTTCCTGAGGCAGGGATCGAACCCAGGTCCCTGGCACTATGAAGAAGCAGTGCTAACCACTGAGCCACCTTGTCACCCACTATACTAACTTGATCCATCCCTGGTACAAAATATTCTGATGGCAATTCCCCCTCCACACCAACCCATCCATCAGGGACAGCAAGATCCTGAGCCAAGCAATTCAGATCAGGGTCACTGGGGTCACTCTATTGATCAATATGATCAGCAGAATCTTGGAACTCAAAATAACAATTCCACAGGGTTTGGGTAATAAATATTCCATAAATTAGACCTGGGTTTTCTTTACTTTTCAAATGAGATGGAATTGCCCCGTGTGTCCCTGGGGTCAGATTGAGAATGTTCAGTCTGGGAGTCATGGCTGGGGGGGGTATAGTCAATGATAAACTGGTTCCACTTTCTGCTGTCATATTCTGTAGCCCCTGGACCATCTCAGTGACAACCATCCAGGGCTCAGGGTGGATTCCAGAGCAGCTCATTGTCCTGACTGTTGTGTTCCTCAGTCCACACGTGGCTCCAGCAATCTCACTCCATGGTTCTTGTATCAGTGGGAACCATGGGGCTGAAATCTTATCCAAACAGAATCTCACACAGCAAGGAGGCTGCTGGTGGATCAGAAACGCCTTGGATTCAGTCCCAGATTCCACTGTGGCTCTTTCATCAAACACAGCATTAGCACACTGACACCACATTCAGAGGGCAATCCTGAGATGGGGCAAGTTTGGTTCTTGATTCCAATGTGAGGAAATGGGGGCTGGGTGTGAAATGTCTAGTCTGAAACTGGTGGGGGTACTTTATAATGAAGAATAGAAACTGATTTCAGGATAAAGTCAGGTGTTGATGGGAGTGAGGAATATCTCAGTGATCTGTCTCCAGAATCCACAGCCTACACACATCCTTCTGTCAGACCCTGAAGTCTGAGAAAGTAGCTCATCGACATCCAATATTTTTCCAACCTTCCCAGAAAAGGTGAAATATTCTCTGTCTGAGTGATTCCCTGGGCAGGGCATTTTAAAAAGGGCTGTGGGAAAGGAACCGTTGGCTCTCAATGACAAAGTCAATGGAAGGATGTGGAGCTGACACTGTGAAACGTAAGGGCGCAGAGGATGACAGCAGAAGCAATTCAATGTTGTCACTCTCTCCTTTGGTAATAATTAGTTTTCCCTCATAATGTGCTCTCTTGTATTCGATCCACCTGTCTTTATTGCTTTGCTTCTTTTGACTTGAGTCTGTGGGTAGTTCCATCAAAACCCAATCTCCTCACACTCATCCTGGCCCCTGAAGAGATTGGTTAGAGAAGACTGAATTACAGCAAGTGACACAGATATTTCTTATCTTACCACATTGAATCAAACCATTGAGCCCATTAATCTTCAAAACAGATTCCAGCATTAAAGTCACATTTGTTGGTTATAAAAGTAACGTATTTCTCAGGCTGAAAGAAGGAAGCTTCAGACTGAGAAATGATCTAACTTAACCCAGATCCTGAGCATTGGCAAGTGGAACTAGATTGCGTTGGGATATCTGGTCAGCGTGGACAAGTTGAACCGAAGGTTCTGTCTCTGTGCTGTCTCTATGACTCTAATAGCACGACAGAACAAAGTGATATCAATTAGCACCAGTATAAATACAGGGCAGCCTATATCCTGCAGTTGGCACTCAGTGCAGCTGGCACAGAGGGGGATGCTGGGAGGTTTGGTCAATGTGGGAGTTCGGTGAACTGGGGGAAGGAGGTCTACCTTTGCTTTTCCAAACTGGTTTGGAACTGTCACTTCAGCTGATGGGAGCCTGCACATGCACTTGGTTTGAAAATAGCAAAATAATAAACAAGGGGACAGGAGTCTGTTGACCAGATCAGCTGGGAAGAGCTTTGTGTAAGGAACCATATCAATAGTATGCTTAGGAAACCTCAAATAGGGAAATCCTAGAAATGAAAAGTACTGAAACATTGATCCAGAGACTGAGGACAATTACTAGTTTCATGAAAGAATTGATTTCTTTCATTTGTAAGTGGGATCAGCATTTGTTCATTAAACTGAAATGATTCAGGGTAAATACATCTGTAGTGACTGTATAAATCTACAGCAACTCCCACTCAGGGGGTTTGGATTGGAAGCTGAGTTGTAAGAATCCTGATACATCAGGGAGGGGCAGCGATACCTGGAGACTTTGTTCCAGATGGAAGGTGTAAGCCTCAGGACTGGGCAGTCCGATTCCATGTTAGTAAGGGGCAGGAGGGTATGACCCAAGAGGGGGTCAGGTAAGGGTTTGGAGAATACAGTGGGACAGGAAAAACCCCCACTCTTCGAAACTCCAGTGAGATCAAGGCCAGCCTTTCCGATCCTTCCTCACCACACAGCCCCCTCATACCAGGGATCAGTCGGGTAAAACTCCTCTGAAACACTTCCAATGGATTTATATTCTTTCTGCAATTAGGAGACCAAAAGTTCATACA
This sequence comes from Hemiscyllium ocellatum, assembly GCF_020745735.1. Lineage (NCBI taxonomy): Eukaryota > Metazoa > Chordata > Chondrichthyes > Orectolobiformes > Hemiscylliidae > Hemiscyllium > Hemiscyllium ocellatum. The sequence continues at coordinate 15,803,795 of NC_083409.1, forward strand.
AACCTTGAGATGTCCAGGAAGAACTGAAACATCACATTCTCACTTTCAGATCCCTAATCACACCTGCTCTTACTGTTCACCAGCCTTGTTACTGTCCATCTCTCATTGTCATGTACACAGTGGCGCTGAGCTGCTTTCTCGAACTGTTACAGTCTGTGTGCTGTAGGTAGACCCACAATGTGCGGAGGAAGGGAATTCCATGAGTCTGACCCAATAACAATGTAGGAACAGTGATATACTTCCTGATGAAGGGCTTATGCTCGAAACGAATTCTCTATTCCTGAGATGCTGCCTAACCTGCTGTGCTTTGACCAGCAACACATTTGCAGCTATATTTCAATGAGGGGAACTTGCAAAGAGCGGTGTCCCTGTGTATCTGCTACCATGTCCTTCTTGATGGACGTGGTCATGGGTTTGGAAGGTGCTCTCTCAGGATCTTTGCTGAACCTCTGCAATGTATCTTGTAGATAGTGCTCACAGCTGTTACTGAGGGTCAGTGTGGAGGCAATGGATATATGTCGATGTGGTGCCAATCAAGCCGGCTGAAATTTGATAAACAAGATTTAAATAAAATAAAATAACATAAAACAGGTTAAAATGAAATAAAATCATCAAAAACTGTGGCTTCTTTTTGATAAAACATCACTGAATCCAAAACATTATTCCCTCCTCTCTCTAATGTGGCTGCACCTGTTCCCTTTCTCCAGCATCTTGTTTTATTTGAGATTTGCTGTATTTTACTCTTGTATCTGTTTTAATGCCATTGGTTATAAGAGAAGCATTGGTCAGCACACTGGGGAGATTTTCCCTGAGATGGTCACAAAGCCCTTATATTCACATCGACCTGAGAGGGCAGTGGTTTAACCGATCATCCAGCAGATGGCGTCTTTGCCTTTGCCAGCCTCAGGATAGTGCTCCAGTGTCTGGAGTGGGGCTTGAAACCTGCAGGTTCAGGTGACGGTGTTACCACTGAGGCCGTCTATTCTTTCCTGGGATGTGGGTGTCACTGACAAGACCAGCATTTGTTCTCCATCCCTAACTGCCCTGAAACTGAGTGGCTTGCTCGGCCTTTCAAACGGCAGGTAAGGGTCAGCCACATTGCTGGAGTCCTGGCAGAGTCAGATGTCTACAACAGGTCTACAAGAACAAGGCCCTTCGGCCCAATGAGCCAAAGCCAGTCAAAACAACCATCTCACTATTCTAATTCCATGTTCCAGCAGTTGGCCCGTAGCCCTGTATAACTTGGCATCACAGCTGCACATCAAAGTACATCAATGTTATGGGAGAGCTTCTGCCTCAACTACCCTTACAGAAAGCAAGTTATAAATTACCACCACCTTCTGCATGAAAGCGTGTTTCCTCACATTCCCTCTTAATCTTCTGCCATTTCCATTAAATCTATGCCCGCGGTCATTGATCATGAAATAACTCCACATCATCAAGTCACCCTTTATTTACACATCAACCATCCTTGACTGTATTGTCTCATATAAAGTTAGGCACCAGAGGCACAGGGTCCCTAACACCCAACCTGTTTGATGTCAGGAAGTCATCTCCCTGTTTTATTCTTGTAAAGATTTGAGCTTTTCTTGTGAAACTCCTTTGGGATTTTTTAATGGCACAGAGTCTCCCACACACTCCCATCTCTCTTGATGCTCACCCTTGTCTGGTTAATTCTTCCCATTTCCTTCTCTTCTTTCAGTTCATTCCATTTCAGTAAAGTCTGTGATATTTCCACGGAGAATGTGTACTTGAAACCGCCATAGAGAAGCTCCTATGAAGAAGCACTACAATAGAAGGAAGGCTGATATTTGCAGGAAGCCTGGACTGTGCCCTTGTGAACCTTTTCCAAACATTTCCATGTGATCTGTCAGCTTCCTTCAACTCTTCCCATTTCCTCCAAATCCAGTGGGTGGCCATGGGTCACAGCTATGTCTGCTTGTTGTCGGCTACAACAAACAACACCTCACCAGTACATGCACAGGCACCGTTCCCCAAATCTTCCGCCATTACATCAGTGACTGCATCAGTGCTGCATCCTGCACTCAGGCTGAACTGGAGCTGTTCATCAACTTTGCTAACAACTTCCAACCTGCCCTCAAATTCACGTAGTCTATCTTGGACAAATCCCTCTCCTTTCTTGACCGCCCCATTTCCATCTCCGGTGACAGTCTAGGAACAGACATTTACTGTAAATCCACAGACTCACACAACTACCTGGTCAACACCTCCTCCCAACCAGTATCCTGCAAGAACACCACCCCGTTTTCCCAATTCTTCCATCTCCGTAATATCTGCTCGAACGAGGAGATGCTCCCCTCCCAAGTGTCCCAGATGTCCACTTATTTTGAACAATGTACTTTTCCCACCTCTGCCATCCAGAAAGCCCTCCACCGCACCTCCTCCATTCTCTGCTCCCCAAATCTAAACACTCCCCTCCAAAATGCAATAGAGACAGGGTCCCCCTTGTCTTCACCTTACGTCCAATCAATCTCCGCATCCAACGTATCATCCTCAAACAATTCTGACAACTCCAGCTCGACCCCACTATCAAGAACATCTTCCCCTCCCCACCCCTCTCTGCCTTCCACAAGGACTGTTCCCTTTGCCAATCCTTGGTTTTCACCACACTTCACACCTACCCCCTCCTCCCCCAACAAAACCCTGGTACCTTCCCCTGCAACTGTAAAAGATGCAAAACCTGCCCACACACCAAACCCTGTCATTTCCATCCAGGCCCCAGTCCTTCCAGGTCAGACAGAGGTTCACCTGCCTCTCCTCCAACCTAGTTTATTGTATCCGGTGCACCCGTTGTGGTCTTCTCTGCATCGGTGAGACCAAACGTAAACTAAGGACATGTTTTGATGAGCATCTCAGCCATGCTCACAAAGGCTGACCTGGCCTCCCAGTCACTGCCTATTTCAATTCCCCTTCCTATTCCCTCTCTGACATGACTATCCTCTGCCTCCTCCATTACCATAAGCAATCAGACTGCAAATTGGAGGAACAAATAATTATCTTTTGCCCGGGGTTGCTTACAACCCAGAGGAATCAACATTGAGTTCTCCAGTTTCAAAAAGCCTGCCTTTCCCAACTTTCGACTCCCTTTCCAGTCCCCCTCCTCCATTCTATTCCACTTACGGACCCTCCCTTCCAGCCACCATATGGATTCATTCCTCCCATCGACTAAGCACTTCCAACCCTCTACCTGTGTTCATCCATCAATACCTTCCACTCCACCATTCCCCTCCACCCACGCAAACAACCGATCCCACCTTGATTTGCAGCCCCCCCCCACCCCCACCTGCAGTTCTGAAGAAGGGTTATACCCGAAATGTTGACTGCTCCACCTCCAGATTCTGCCTGACTTGCTGTGTTCTTCCAGCCTCCTGTAAGCCTCCATCCCAGCCTGGTAACCATCTCGGACACTGGAAGGAAATGCCCAGGGCGCAGGTTACAATGATGCAAAAAGCCTTTCAGCTGAAGCTTCAGTGTTTGCCTTCAGTGTGGATTTTCAGTTACTGATTTGCTCCCCTGTTATGTGACAGGAAGAAAGAACACTTGTTGGTGCAGTGTTTATTTTTAATCATCCCAGGATATTTAAAGCTGCCTGCACAGTGCAATCACCTTCACAAGACAAAATGCTGAGGTCCCAAAATCAGCAAACGAATGATGAGACAAATCCTTTTGGTGGCATTAGTTGAATATTGAGCAGGATACCTGAGGGAATCTCTTCAGAATGGGATCTTGTCGAGCCCCCTGAGGTGGGGGGATTGGGGTCTGGATGGTGCTGGTGGGGCTTTAAATGAACATCCCATACATAACATTGTGTCAGAGTTCACTGCAGTCTCAGCCTGGATTCTGTGTTCTCATTTCTGAGGTGGCTTTCAATGCAATGACCATTTGACTCTGAAGCAGGAGCATTGCCCATGGAGTCACCGTCAGTAACAATGTAAACTGTGTAGCTCTGAAAGGATATCATCTCATTCATCAAATCTGTTTCTGCCCCTCTGCAGGCTGACCAGGTTTTCCCATGTGCCACAGCTCATTCTCCTGAAGGATAGTTTACTCAGAGTCAAAAAGTGTGGTGCTGGAAAAGCACAGCAGGTCAGGCAGTTGTGCTCAGGCCGAGGACATGACCTTGTCCCTCTGTCAGATTCTCTTCGAGAAACTCATGGCTCACCACCGCCCTCTCCAGGACAGTTAGGGAAGGGCAACAGCAAGGAGAGAGATTAGATTAGATTACTTACAGTGTGGAAACAGGGCCTTTGGCCCAACAAGTCCACACCGACCCGCCGAAGCGCAACCCACCCATACCCCTACATTTGCCCCTTACCTAACACTACGGACAATTTAGCACGGCCAATTCACCTGACCCGCACATCTTTGGACTGTGGGAGGAAACCGGAGCACCCGGAGGAAACCCACGCAGACACGGGGAGAACGTGCAAACTCCACACAGTCAGTCGCCTGAGGTGGGAATTGAACCCGGGTCTCAGGCGCTGTGAGACAGCAGTGCTAACCACTGTGCCACCGTGGTGGGGACGCGTCGCTGCAAGTGCTGTACTCTGCAGTTTGGTGACCCACTTTGATAGCTGTTTGTTCGATCTTTGAGTGCAATTCATTTTTTTGCTGATCCCAGCGTCAATCCAAAGGACTCTCCACCTTTCAGTCTGACAAACCAGGTTCACCCATGTCATGGCTCTGTTTCTGACCGAGAGTCCAGTCTTTCAAAGAGATGAATTCAAGCCTCACCAGTTTGATCATTTTAATTTTACATCATTTCTCCTGATTTCTCCCGGGATGGGGCAGGCGTTGACGTGTTGGTTATTGGTTGCCTTCCCCTAATTGTCCTGGAGAGGGCGGTGGTGAGCAAAGTAATATCTGGAAAGGAAGGTGCCGGAATTTGTACAAAAATAGACATGAAATTCAATGTGATGTTCACAAATGTTCTTTTGGCGAGGGTGCCTGGTCTGTGACTCCTGCCCCACCGTGACATGATCCATTTTTAATGACCCCATGATCTGGCTCAGCAAAGAACTTCATCCAAGCAACTGGGGGTGGGCAATATTTATGAAGCTCACCAATGATGAAGCAGAAATAATAATGAGAAGGAATAATGCAGCTCCTTGCTCTCTGCCTTTTAGCCTCTGAGCCAGCACACTCTCACCGTTCTGGGTCTCTAATCCTCTAACATTAATTCATTAAAGTGTGGGAATATAGGAAGAGGTTTTATTTTGAACTATAAGGTCTCTTTTCTCCGTGACTCTCTCCTTTTCAACCCCCTACAATCCTGTCACCAGATGCTTGTGCTGACAGCCTTGTTGTGCAGAGCGAAAGCTCTCAGTGTTCTCTGAGGCCTCACTGCCTTGTGTCTGTCTCCACTGCAACATAAGGCAAATGACATGTTTCTGAAACCCTGTTGAAATTAAAAGCCAGCAAAGAAAATGACTGCAACAAGAATTGAGTTGGTCTTGTTCAAAAAAATAATTTTCATTTTAAAATTACATTTTTGTCAGTGAGTGACAAAGGAAAGATGGGGGTCCAGAATTGCTGCAGCCTCTGTCAGAACATAGGGCCCAGGAGCAGGAGCAGGCCTTTTGGGAGCTGCTGTGCCAATGAAGAAGATCACTGCTCATCTGGTTATAGTCTCGCCCGTACTTTCTGCTTCCCCACCCCCTCCCATTATCCTTAATTGCCTTGTTCATCAAAAAATCTGTCGACTGTAACCTTGTGCCAACTCCATGAGTGAACCTCCATTCCCATGTAGAGAAGAGAATTCCACAGACTATCAACCCTCAGCAAGAAAACCCCTCCTTCCCTTTAAACTGGAGACTGGTTTGTGTTAAACCTGCCCTCCAGTCCTCGTCTGCCCGATAACAGGAACCACCCTCTCAGTGTCCAGCCTGTGATGTCACCTTCAGATCAGAAACTGTTAATGAGAGAGAACAGGTTACATCAGTGAGACTTTTCCCCAGAGATGATGAACAATGTTGATGTAAATTGCTTTCTCCAGTCCCAGAGTCCAGAACAAGAGGGTTGTTAAAATTGTAATTCAGACGATTTCAGGAAAATTTCTTTCCGACAGAGTGATGGAAATCTGGAACCCTCAATCCAAAATAAAAAGCTGTTGAGGTTGGGTTTCAATATCCATTTTCTCAGGGCAGTACGGTTTACAGGACAAAGGGAGAATGTATTCCAGGTCAGCCATGGCCTGATTAACTGGGGAACTAGGTCAAAGCAACTGATTGGTCATTCCCACTGGAATCCACTGGAATGACTACTGGTGTGTTTGCGGCTAATGGAAGGAGTCATTACCCATAGTCTTCAGCAGCTGTGCAAGTCCTCCATAGTAACTAGAAAGCAGCTGTTTCACTGTGCCTGAACAATACAAAGTCAAAGGACACACTACACCAGGTTCTAGCCCAACTGATTCATTTGAAATCACAAGCTTCCAAAGCGCTGCTTCTTTATCAGGTGTACCCCAGTCCACCATCGACATTTCCACATTACTGTACAGTCCAAATAAACTGGGGCTCTATGAGGATCGAACCAGCTGGATCTGTACAAACGAGGAGAGAGAGAGAGACAGAGAGACAGACAGACAGACAGACAGAGAGAGACAGAGAGAGAGAGACAGAGAGAGAGAGAGAGAGACAGAGAGAGAGACAGAGAGAGAGAGAGAGAGAGAGTACATCTTTTGAACCAGGATACCTAATTGCACCACAATAAAAATGCTCTGCATGCTGTGATATATCAAAAATAAGCACTTTGGTGTAACTTTTGATTGTCCTCACAGTGTGCTATTTTATTCATGATGTGGTACACGGAGACTATGTCAATGTTGGGTGGCAAAAAGTATATTTTCTCCACTAATCCCTTTCCAAAACGCTCTCTCCATCTTGCTTTAATCCTTATTGACTCTTCTACAATTGCCTCTATTTCCTCACTCCTTTCCGGTCCCAAAGGAACTTATGGACAGACTTCATGACCCCACTCTCTTAAATTTCATGTGTAGTCTGTTGGAGCTTGGGCTCCTGCCTCAGGCCCAGGTGAAGGGGCCTGTTCAACAATCTGCACATTGTCCTTTGTCTCTTTCTGAATGAACTGGATCAAGTTGCAGTAACGATCTGGCAACAGGTGTCTTGTCTAAAATTTTCCCAGCACTGGGCACAGAACTGGCTGTGTCAGAGGAGAGAGCATAGTGATGGAAGGATGGATTTCAGAATGGAGGGCTGTGTCTTGTGGGGTTTCACAGGGATCAATGATGGGACCTTTGCTGTTCATGGTCTCCATAAGTGATTTGGACGAAATCATGGCTAGTCTAATTCATGAGTTTGTGGATGCCACAAAGATTGCTGGAGTTGCAGTTAATGATCAGATTATCAGAGGATACAGCAGGACATAGATCAATTGGATGCATGGATAGAAAATGGCAGATGAAGTTTAATCCAAATAAATGTGAAATGATGCATTTTGAAAGATGAAGCACGTGGCAGAATACCTGCACAGTGAATGGCAGAATCCATTGGACTATTGAAATGCAGAGGGATCTCGGTGTACATGTTCATAGATCACTGATGGTGGCAGCACCTAAGGTAGTAAAAAAGGCCAATGGCAGGCTTGGCTACATTGGGAGGAGCACTGAGGATTAGGATAGACAAGTTATACTGCAGCTTTACTGAACTTTAGTTTGGCCACACTTGGAATATTGCATATTTCACCATGACCAGAAGGATGTGGATGCTTTGGAGAGGGTACAGAAAAAATTACCAAGAATACTGTCTGATATGAGGGATTTTCCCAGGGTAGAGGGGTCAGTTACTAAGGGACCCGGGTACAAGGTGTGGGAGGGGGTGGGTGGGTGCAGTGGGGAATTAAAACAGATGTGTGAGGTAAGTATTTCACACAAACGGTGGTGAGGGCTGGAACACGCTGCCAGTGGAAGTGGTGGAAGCAGACACAATAGCAGCATTCAAGAAATACCTGGATGAATACACGGAAAAGAAGGGAATAGAGGGATATGAATCCTGTAGGTGAATACAGTTTCGGTGAGGAAGGGCAAAATGTGTCAACACAGGCTGGGAGGGCCGAAGGGCCTGTTCCTGTGCTGTATAGTTCCTTGTTCTTTGGTCCCTGCTGTTGAATTAGATTCAAACCAACAATGCAGGAAGACTCATGATGAAGTGGGTGTTTGTTTGATTTCTCACTTGTGTTAATACAGTTTTAAATGTGTCTGCGTACTTTCCCCTCTCTCTCTGTGGAGGGAGTCACTGTCATTGTCTCCATCCGACCTTTCCACTCTCATAGTGATAGCATTTTTTGCATTCCTTCTGTTCGGGGGTGCTGGGATCTGGGTTGTCTCCAGTCAGTCAGTGTTATTGTTCTGGGGCCAGACATTACTGACCAACCTTAGACCCTGTGATCTGATTGAGATGACAGATGACCTGCCCTGGGCTTTAACACTCTGTTACCACAGCACAGAGTGAAATCATGTAGCGCTGGTTAGGCAGAATCCCTAGAGCAGGAGAGTCGACGTTTTGAGCATAAGCTCTTCATCAGGAATGGGGAGGAGAGAGTGAGGAGTCAGAGAGATAAATAGGAGGGAATTGGGGCTGGCGAAAATGTAATGAAGATTGCAATAGGTACGTGGAGGTGGGGGGGTGACAGTGATAGGTCAGAGTGAAGGGTGGAGTGGATAGGTGGGAAGGAAGATGGACAGGTAGGACAGTTCAAAAGGGTGGTGCCGAGTTGGAGGGTTGGATCTGGGATAAGCTGGGGGAGTGGAGATGAGGAAACAAGTAACATCAACATTCAGAGTATTGAGTACAGGAGTTGGGAGGTCATGTTGCGGCTGTACAGGACATTGGTTAGGCTACTGCTGGAATATTGCATGTAATTCTGGTCTCCTTCCTATCGGAAAGATGTTGTGAAACTTGAAAGGGTTCAGAAAAGATTTACAAGGATGTTGCCAGGGTTGGAAGATCGGAGCTACAGGGAGAGGCTGAACAGGCTGGTTCTGTTTCCCCTGGAGCATCAGAGGCTGAGTGATAACCTGATAGAGTTTTACAAAATTACGAAGGGCATGGATAGGATAAATAGGCAACATCTTTTCCCAGTGGTTGGGGAGTCCAGAACGAGAGGGCATAGGTTTAGGGTGAGAGGAGAAAGATACAAAAGAGACCTAAGGGGCAACTTTTTCACGCAGAGGGTGGTATGTGTATGGAATGAGCTGCCAGAAGATGTGGTGGAGGCTGGTGCAATTGCAACATTTAAGAGGCATTTGAATGGGTATATGAATAGGAAGGGTTTGGAGGGAGATGGGCCGGGTGCTGGCAGGTGGGACTAGATTGGGTTGGGATATCTGGTCGGCATGGACGGGTTGGACTGAAGGGTCTATTTCCATGCTGTACATCTCTATGACTCTATGACTCTATAACATTCATTCCGTGTCGTTGGAGGGTCTCAAGGTGGAAGATGTGGTGTTCTTCCTCCAGTTGTTAGATGGCTTCAATTTGGCGGTGGAGTAGGCCTAGGGACTTGCATATCCTTAGCAAGTGGATGGGGAGTTGAAATGGTCGGCCACAGGGTGGTGGGGTTGTTTAGTGTGTGTGTCCTGAAGATATCATCTTCCAATCCTCCAATGAAGATGCACTGTCCTCACCAAAACATGTTGGCAAATCTCTTCGTAACACATAAAGGGAGAGAAACATTGAAAACTGTATTATCATGAGTGAGAGTCCACTTGAAACAAGGACTATGATGTTAAATGCTCCCAGCCGTAAAGAACACTGGTGTATTGATGTCATTATCTTATTAAACAATATTAAAACCTCAGCCAAACATTTTCCTGCAGACAATGTATTTAAAATATCAAGAGGCTTTCCCCATTGTTGGTTTGATCAGTGACGTAACAAGGAAGCAGCAGCTGCCCCATGAACTCCAACAAAAGAACGAGAACAGGCTCTTCATATGGAGCTGGCTCCCGAGAATCCAATTCAACAGCAGGGACCAAAGAACAAGGGACAATACAGCACAGGAACAGGCCCTTCGGCCCTCCAAGCCTGTGCTGATACATTTTGCCCTTCTATACTGAAACTATCTTCATCAACAGGATTCATATCCCTCTATTCCCTTCCTATTCATGTATTAGTGCAGGAATTTCTTGAATACTTCTATTGTGTCTGCTTCCACCCCCTCCTCTGGCTGTGTGTTCCAGGTAGTCAACTTCCTCTGTGTGAAATACTTGGTTTGTACACCTCTTTACAATGAATTCCCCCAAACCCCTGCACCTTGAACCTGCGTCCCCTAGTATTTGACCCCCTCCACCCTGGGAAAAAGTCTCATTATTTCCACTCTGCCTATCCCATTCACAACTCTGTAAACTTCTATCAGGACGCACCTCATTTTCCTGCATTCCAGTGAAAACAAACTCAGTCTCTCCAACCTTTCTTCAGAACTACAATCCCCCCATACCAGACAATATCCTGGTAAACATTTTCTGCACTGTCTTCAAAACATCCACATCCTTCTTTTTGGACTGTGTGCAGTTCTATGCAACCAGAACTGTGTGCACTATTCCAAGTGTGGCCGAGCTAAAGTTCTATAAAGCTGCAGCATAACTTGTCTGTCCTTACACTCAATGCCTCTTCCAATGAAGGCAACCAGGCCATCAGCCTTTTTTACTGCCTTACCTCCCTGTGCTGGCACCTTCAGTGGTCTGTGAACATACACACCCAGATCCCTCTGCATATCAATACTCCAAAGGATTCTGCCATTCACTGTATAATTCCCACCTGTACATCACCTTCCAAAATGCATCACCTCACATTTGTCTGGATTAAACTACACCTGCCATTTTTCTGTCCAAGCATCTCTATCCTGCCATATCCTAGATAATCCTTCTCATTCTCTGCACTTCTACCAATCTTTGTATCAATTGTAAAATTACTAATTAGACCAGCTACGCTTTCCTCCAAATCATTTATGTAGACCATATACAGCAGAGTTCCCTGTGGAACACCACGAGTCACAGCCCTCCATTCTGAAAACCATCCCCCCATCACTGCCCTCTGTCTCCTCCTACTCAGGCAGTTCTGTGCCCAATGCTGGAAACATTTTAGACAAGACACCTTATCGCCAGCTCATTGCTGCAACTTGATCCAGTTCATTCAGAAAGAGGAAAAGGATAATGTGCAGATTGTTGAACAGGCCCCTACACCTGGGCCTGAGGCAGGAGCCCAATCTCCAACACACTGGCCTCACTTCACACCAACCTTCACACAGTGCGAGGTCATGAACTCCGGCCATCAATTCCTCTGGGACCGGGACGGAGTGAGGGAACAGGGACAATTGTAGAAGAGTCAATAAGGAGTAAAGAAAGATGGAGAGAGTGTCTTGGAAAGTGTTCAATAGAGGGAACATACCTTGCGATACCCAATACTGACAGTCTCCATGTATCACAGAATGTACAAAACAGCACTCCAGTAATGTGGCTGACCCTTACCTGCCATTTAAAAGGCTAAAGAAGCCACTCAGTTTCAGGACAAGTAGGGATGGGGAACAAATGCTGGTCTTGCCAGTGACTCCCACATCCCAGAAAAGAATAGACGGCCTCAGTGATAACACCGTCACCTGAACCTGCAGGTTTCAAGCTCCACTCCAGACACTGGTGCACTATCCTGAGGCTGGCAAAGGCAAAGACGCCATCTGCTGGATGATCGTTTAAACCACTGCCCTCTCAGGTCGATGTGAATATAAGGGCTTTGTGACCATCTCAGGGAAAATCTCCCCAGTGTGCTGGCCAATGCTTCTCTTATAACCAATGGCATTAACACAGATACATAAACAAAATACTGCAAATCTCAAATAGAAGCACGATGCTGGAGAAAGGGAACAGGTGCAGCCTCTGCGGGAGAGGAGGTTTAACGTTTTGGGTTCAGTGATGGTTTATCAAAAAGGCAGCAAAATTATATTTTATTTAATTTTATGCTGTTTTATATTATTTCATTTAAATTTTGTTGAAAATAAGTTTACCTGCTTGATTGGAACCACATTCACACACATGCATTCCCCCCACACCGACGCTCAGTAACAGCTCTGTGTACTATTTACAAGATGCACTGCAGAGATTCACCAAAGATCCTGAGACAACAGCTTCCAAACCCATGACCACTTATATTTGGACAAGGACAGCAGGTACACGGGACCATCACCCCAGCAAGTTCCTCTCCAAGTCATTCACCAGTTTGACTTGGAAATATGAAGCAGTTCCTACATCATCACTGGGTCACAATCCTGGAATTCCCCTCCTATGACATTGTGGGTCTACCAACAGCAGACGGACTGCAGGGGTTCAAGATGGGAGCTAATCACCACCAGGTCCAGGGCAATTAGAGATGGACAGTAAAAAGCCTGGTACAAGAGAGTGTAAACGTGCTTAAGGACCAGAAAGTGAGACTGCGATGTTTCAGTTATTCCTGGACATTGGTGTAACCACATCTCAAATACTGAGGGTAGTTTTGGTCTCCCTATTGAAGGAAGAATATAAATGCATCGGAGGTGGTTCACAGGAATTTTACCCGATTGATCCCTGGAATGAGTGGGCTGTGATGAGGAAAGATTGGAAAAGGGGATAAAGGGAATGGGGCGGAGCAGGGTGTTGAGGTAGGGATAGGTTGAGAATGGTAGAGAATATGACCTGATTAGTCGATGGGAGAGTAATTTGTATTCATCCCTCCCATCAACCAATCCTCTACCTACCTTCACCTATCCCCATCTCACCACCTTGCCCCCCACTACTCCCTTTATCTGCAGCTCCCCCATCATTCCCCCACCTCCCAACCCACCCCCATTCCTGAAGAAAGATAACAGCCAAAACATTGATTTCTCCACCTCCTGATGCTGCCTGGCTTGCTATGTTCTCCCAGCCTCCTGCTTGTCAACCTTGGATTCCAGCATTTGCACTTTCTTTTGTCTCTAATCTCTTCAGGGGCCTGGATGACAGTGAGAAAATTGGGTTTTGATGGAGCTACCCACAGACTCAAGTCAAAAGAAGCAAAGCAAGAAAGGCAAGTTGATCGAATACAAGAGAGCACATTGTGAGGGAGAACCAATTATTACCAGTTTAGCAATTGCAAAGGAGAGAGTGACAACATTGAAATGTTTCTGGTGTCATCCTCTGTGCCCAAACATTTCACAGAGCCAGCTCCACATCCTTCCATTGGCTTTGTCATTGAGCGTCAACAGTTCCCTTCCCACAGCACTTTTTAATATGTCCTGTCCCAGGGAAGCACTGGCAAAGAAAATATTTCACCATTTCTGGGAAAGTTGGAGAAATATTGGATGTCATGGAGCTGTTTCTCAGACTTCAGGGTCTGACAGAAGGATGTGTGTAGTCTGTGGATTCTGGAGACAGATCACTGAGATAGTTCTCATTCCCATCAACACCTGACTTTATTCTGACATCAGTTTCTATTCTTCATTATAAAGTACCCCCACCAGTTTCAGACTAGACATTTCACACCCAGCCCCCATTTCCTCACATTGGAGTCAAGAACCAAACTTGTCCCATCTCAGGATTGCCCTCTGAATGTGGTGTCAGTGTGCTAATGCTGTGTTTGAATGAAAAAGCCACAGTGGAATCTGGGACTGAATCCAAGGGGTTTCTGATCCACCAGCAGCCTCCCCGCTGTGTGAGGGTCTGTTTGGATAAGATTTCAGCCCCATGGTTCCCACTGGTACGAGAACCATGGAGTGAGATTGCTGGAGCCACGTGTGGACTGAGGGACACAACAGTCAGGACAATGAGCTGCTCTGGAATCTATCCTGAGCCCTGGATGGTTGTCACTGAGATGGCCCAGGGGTGACAGAATATGACAGCAGAAAGTGGAACCAGTTTATCATTGACTGTCCTCCCCAGCCGTGACTCCCAGACTCCCCCTGGACTGAACATTCTCAATCTGACCCCAGGGACACACGGGACAATTCCATCTCGTTTGAAGAGTAAAGAAAACCCAGGTCTAATTTATGGAATATTTATTTCCCAAATTGTTATTGTGCAATTGTTATTCTGAGTAACAAGGTCCTGCTGGTCATATTCATCAATATCGGGTTCCCAGTGGCTCTGGCTCCCAAATAGTTTATTTGAATTTCTTGGCTTGTGATCTTGCTGTGTCTAAGGGATGGGTGAGCGTTGATGGGGAATTTGCATCAGATTATTTTGTTCCCCATTGTCCCCTCCTGATCATGATCCTGATTACTGCTTGGAGACCTGGACATAACTTTAAACAGATTCTTTATTTCTTGCGCTTCCTCAGCTCCACCCACCCAGATTCTACACCTTCTGACTCTATATCACTTCTTGCTATTGATTTAATTTCATTTCTCAGTAACAAGGCAACTCTTGCCCCTCTGCCCATCTGCCTGTCCTTTTGATAGATCATGTATCCTTGGATATTTAGTTCCCAGCCTGGATTCCCTTACAGCCATGTCCCTGTGATACCCACAACATCGTACCTGCCAGTTTCAATCTACACTACAAGCTCATTGTGTATACTGCGTGCATTTAAGTACAACACCCTCAGTCCTGCATTGACTGCCTTCCTTCTCATCATTGTCCTCTTATCTCTTGTGTTTGATGTTCAACTCTTCATCCTTTCCATACGCTCTGTCCTATTACACCTTCTAGAAACCTGAATAACTTCTCCTGAGCCCTCCTCCACTTTAACTAGTTTAAATCCCTTGGAAGCTCAATTTACCTCAATTTGTGGCATCACTTTGTTTCCCTTACTCGGAATGGTTCAAGCATTTAGATAAAAACTCTTTAAGTTTGTTCTATTATTGATTTTCCCTGCACTTTTATGGTTCTTTCGATATTCAAAAATTCTGCCCCTTCCTTTTATTTTCTGGTAACAATCAATCCCATCACTAACCACCAACCTACCTGCTCCTTTCCACTCCATTTCCTCATCTTCCATCCAACTGAACCCAATTATTGGGTCTTTGGTTGAGTTCAGGACAATATTTATCTTTGAACCATCATCATTAACAGTGGTCTTTGATCTCATTGCTTTTCATGGGATCTTGCTGAGTAGAAACTGGCTGCCACTTTCCCGACATTGTAACAGTGACTGGTTTTCAAACAAAACTGTCTATAAATGTCTTTGGGAGAGCCTGAGGTGTTAAGGGTTCAATTGAACTTCAGTTAGAGTCAGAGATTTGTACAGCACGGAAACCAAGCCTTCAATCCAACTCATCAATGCTGACCAGATATCTTAAATTAATCTAGTCCCCTTTGCCAGCACTTAGCCCATATCCCTCTGAACTCTTCCTATTCATATACCCATCCAGATGTCTTTTAAATGCTGCAATTCTACCAGCCTCCACCACTTCCTCTGGCAGCTCATTCCATACATGTACCACCCTCCAAATGAAAAGGTTGGCTCTTAGGTCCCTTTTAAATCTTTCCCCTGTCACCTTCAACCTATGCCTTCTAGTTTTCAACAGCCCCACTCTGGAGAAAAGATCTTCTCTATTCACCCTATCTATGCACCTCATGATTTTATGAACCACTATATTGTCACCCCTCAGCCTCCAAAGTTGCAGGGAAAATAGCTTCAGCCCATTCAGCCTCTCCAGATAGCTCAAACCCTCCGACCCTAGCAACATCATTGTAAATCTTTTCTGAAGCATTTTAAGATTTACAATATTATTCCCGAAGCAGGGAGACCAGAATTGCCCACAGTGTTTCAAAAGTGCCCTAACCAATGTCCTGTACAGCCGCAACAGCTCCCAACTCCAAGACGTAATGCACTGCCCAATAAAGGAAAGCAAACCGAACAACATCTTCACCACACTATCGACCTGCAACTCCACTTTGAAGGAACTATACTTTTTTTTTTGAATGAACTGGGAATCCTTCAGTTGTGAAAGATGCCATTCCATGACACCATTGGAGGAAGAGCAGGCAGTTCCCCTAGTGCCCTGGTTAAGACTTATCCCCCAATTAAAATCAACAAAAATCTATTTCCCTGCTAATTATCATAATTTGTTTGGGATCTTACTGTGCAGAGTCTGCTGGAAAGAGCCATTGGGGCATCCTGAGTTAGGGACAGGTGCTACACAAATTCAAGTCTTTCTTTAAGGTTGGAGCTTCCTGATCCTGACCCTCACCCATTGTCCGTGTACTCTCACTTTCCAGGGGTCATTGAGTCATTAGGAGAAGTGACCTTGTCTGACCCTGGGGCAGTGAGACTCTTTGTAGCCTCACCCTTGACCTCAGCCCATTGGTGTGCAGCAAGGTTTGAAATGTAATCTGGAACCTTCCACATGGACACCCAATGAAGTGTGTGGATCCAAGTCTGCTCCAATGTTCTCGGATAAAGCTCTCCTGATCTGTGGGTGATAGCAGGTTTGTTAACAACGTATTCGAGCTCCATCCCACTTTCCAGCTTTTGCTGCATAGCTCTGGAGGCTTCGCTGTTTCAAGTGAATATCCAAGTGTTTTTTCAATGTGATGATGGTTTGGCCTCTCCCACCCTTTCAGTCAGTGAGTCCCAGATCTCACCAGCCTCTGGGTGGAAACAGTTACTCCTCAACTCCCCTCAAGCCCTGCCCCAATTCATTTCAATCTCTCCCCATGGCTAGTGCTTCTCTGCTGATGGAAATCAGTCCTTCCTACCCACTCTGTCCAGGGCCCTCATCATTTTACACACCTCGAATGCTCCACAATTCAATATGATTATGGCTGATCATCCAACACAATCCCCTATCCTGCTTTTCCCCCACATTCTTTGATCCCTTTTATCCTCAGAACAATATCTAATTCCTTCTTGACACATACCACATCTAATTCCCTCATGCTGGAAGAATGGATGAGAATTATTGGGTTGTTATTTTTTGACCAGTATGGACACAATGGGCTGATGGGTCTTTTGGGTCTCTATGATTCTATGATTGGATATTATGAATAACTGGGTACCAAGGACTGACCCCTGTAGTATGACAATTGGTAACTACCTACCATTCAGGAAAAGACTTGTTGTTTCTGTCCTGTCTGCCAACCAGTTCCCAATCCATGTCAGTACATGACCCCCAATCCTCTTGTTCATTGGGATTTCCCTGATTCAGTTGGACATATTTCATCCTGTCAGCTCTTTGCTTTCCTCAGGTCCTGTTCAATGTCACCCCTGCATTTTCTATCCTCCTCTCAGCTTTCTGCAGGTTTGATCTCCAGATAACCAACATCACATTCCCTGTTTGGTCTTCTCTACTCTGTTGCTTTTTGACATCCCAGGCTGAGAGTCTATATTTGGGAGTCCCACACTTACTCATTGTGGGAACAGATTCTGAACAATCTCTGTCTCATCCTTCGAGGCCTCCCACTGCCCTGACACTGATTTTCCATCATGGACTTGGTTTCAGTCCACTTTTGGTAAATCACTGCACAGTTTAGTAAAATAGTTCATTCCCAAATGAAAACTTTTACACTTGCTCCATTGTTCTCCATTTCCATCCATACTCCCAATCTCACTGAGTTCTGATCACTGTCACTGAAATGCTCCCCCATTGATAGCCTTTCCAGCTGCCCACATTCATTCCATAAATGATAGTCTAAAACTGTCCCTTCTCTTTCACCATCACCTTCTCAGGGGCAATTAGGGATGGGCAATAAATGCTAGCGCTGGCAGTGACTCTCATCTCCCAAGAAGCAATTTAAACAATACCTGTTCTTTTATCGGGTTTATTCTGCATTGACTACAAATGTTCAATAAGATTGTATTGCCAGTGAATATACTGAGAGTCAAAAGCCATTTGTTTGGCAGGGATTAAAATTCTTTCTCTTGTCTTTCAGGCCGTGAGAACTCTCAGCCCAAGCTGACCCTGCTGCCTCCCTCCCCGGAGCAGGTCAATGCCAAGGGCACTGCCACCCTGGTGTGCCTTGCCAATCACATCTATCCCGATGAGCTGGAGGTGCAGTGGAAGAAGGACGGTGCAGTCATTTCGGACGGGGTTCAGACCAGCAACTACCTGCGAGCTTCAGACAGCACCTACAGGAGTCCAACGCCCCTTTCTCATGTGCCCTCACCCATGTGACCCTGCCGTCTCCCTCAGAAAGAGCATTAGGAGATCAGAATGTGTGTAGAGTGTTGGAGACAGTCCACAGAGGAGACATAACTTTACTTAGAACAGGGCTGAACTGGCAGGACAAAGGTCATCGTTAGCACTGAATTTCAACTCTCTTCCTTGTCAGGACTGGCTCAGAGATACGTCTGTGGTTTGGATGTTGAAGTGGTCACTGCGACAGTGTCGAGAGACTTTCCGCTATGTCAAAGCTCATGCTGTCCTTGTCCGGGGAGTGTTTGATGGGGAAGTGTTGACTGTATGCCAAGTAAGATCTCTTGAAGTTGCTGAAGACTGTCAGCTGTACAAAACAATGTGAACCTCAGAAGTCTCTGCTTCAGTAAACCAGATCTTCTTCCTGCTTAGCTGTCAGTTCCAATTTAAGGTTTTGTCACTGTTTAAAGGGACAGGATTCTCATGTTATTGAGAAAATCTCCACAAGTGTTTTCCTTAAGCTCCATTGTGGCTGTGAATTTGGGCAGCTTTCTCTGTCTGGGCTGTTAATTGCAGGGTTTTTTTCTGTCAATGTGAATTTGAAAAAGGGAATAAAGATGATGATTCAGTCCCTGCCTCTGTGTGCTTTGGAAATAGATGACCTTCCCCGCCCCCCAGTTGATTGGCTGTATTTCAGCAGGTCATTGTCAAGATTGTCTGGTTGGCCTGTCAATCAATTACAATCATCAGTCATTAATCATTTTCACATAATTCCTTTGGTCAGGAATTTATGCAGGTTACAAGATTCCAAAAAGAACAGAAACTGAAAGTTGTTAGGACTCAATAAGTACAATCCGACGCATTCCCTCCAGGCCCAGCTGATGGGATTGCACTGTGCAATCTCTGCGGCGTGTTGGGTAGCCCCTGAAACAATCTTCAGCCATTCACAGACATTGTCGGCTGTGTCTCTCACAATGTGAGTGTTTTACTTTATGCTGCCTGTAGGTGTCTCTCTCAGTGCGAGTGTGTTACTCTGTGCTGCCTGTAGGTGTCTCTGTCAGTGTGAGTGTGTTACTCAGTGCTGCTCTCTCTCAGTGTGAGTGTGTTACTCTGTGCTGCCTGTAGGTGTCTCTGAGGTCTGTGTCTCCGAGCGATGGATTGAGAATGGGCTTTGTGCTGGGGATTGAAGATGAGACTTTAATCTTCTCAAATCATGAATGAAAAACAGCTCAGCTGATTCAGTCTGAGAGGCAGTTCATTCAGATGGCCAAAGTTAAAAAGCTCACAATACCAGGTTTGAGTCAAACAGGTTTATTTGGAAGTAGAAGTACTCGTTGCGCTGTTCCTTCATCAGGTAGCTGGAGGGGCAGGATCACAGGACACAGAGTTTATAGTAAATTCAGATGGCAGCTGAGAGTGTATTCTCGGTAAAGGAGGGGTTTCAGAGGCAGTGGGCACTGTGCTCCCAAATGTGTTGCCCAATTACAAGGGGATTTTCATGGTACAGGTTCAGAGCAGTAGTAGCTGCCTGCCAAGCCGATGCTGGCTCACCATAGTTCTATTTCAGTTGTCAATTAGCCCGAAATTAGGAGCAGCAATATTACCTTCCAGGGAGGGGCACTGTCTGAGGGAGGGAGGTTGAATTCTTGCAGCCCCAAGAGAGGTTGCCGTGGATTAATGACAGGTATGACCACCATGAAGGTGCCAAGTTCTCTCCTCCTGTCCCAGCTGTGATGCCCCTCAGGTTAAAAATGTGACTGTGCTCCTTTAGGATGATGACCATGTTCCTGGGTGAGGTAGGGAGGGAAGGTCAGCCTCTCTCAAAGGCAGCACAAGCTGGATCGAAGGGGCATCAAGAGGCAGCATGGGGAGATTGAGGGTGACAGAAGGAGGGCATTGGTTGGCAGGTTGTTATTCAGAGTCAGGTACCAGAGTATCACTACTTCTGACAGTCCCGTTTTCTTTTTTTTTAGAACCTCTGACACTCCTGTTTATTTTTTTCTCTATTACCCTCACACTACTGCCTAACTGCGGTCGTGCTTACTTTTTCCCCAGCACCCGTGTGTGTGTGCAGGTGTGAGACGCAGTGAGAGAACAAGGTGTACGAATCTTTATTCAGTTTCCACCACCAGGAAGAAAGTAAACACCCGAGTGGCCTGTGACAAGCAGTGCCCTTCACATCAAAGGGCAATGCTGTGTGATCAAACAGTGCAGCGGAGGGCAGGGATTAAATGAAAATAGAGTTAGAGGGGGAGATAATGCTCTCCACTCCCTGCAGCGCCCACCTCTCCTTGAACAACTCCACGGTGTTCATGGAGACCGCGTACTCCTTCTCCAAGGACACCCGGGCTCTAACATAACCGCAAAAGAGGGGCAGGCAGTCGGCCCTAATGACCCCCTCCACGGCCTGCTGCCTGGACCTGTTTATGGCCAGTTTGGCCAGGCCCAGGAGCAGACCCACAAGGAGATCTTCAGGCCTGCCCTCCCTCCTCCGTACCGGGTGCCCGAAGATCAGGAGCGTGGGACTGAAGTGCAACCAAAAGCAGAGGAGGAGGTTTTTAAGAAAATCTAAAAGGGAGTGCAAAAGCCCACACCCAATATATATATATGTTCCACGGACTCCACAGCACCACAGAACAAGCAGTTGGGCTGGGAGTCCGTGAACCACCGCAATCTGCAGTTGCAGGGATCGCTGCGTACACCACCCTCCACCCCAGATCCCCGAGAGAAAGGGAGAGGACTCCTGCATTGAGAGCCCTCCACTGGGGATCCCCACCACCGTGTGGCAAATGGGCACGCCAATGCGTGTCCGGACAGTGGATGAGGGAGAAGCGGTGGACGGTGTGCAGCAGCAGTCGATACAGGGCCCGCCTCTTCACATCCTTAAAAGGGACAAAATTAAAATTCCAGAGACGGCTCTGGTTGTGGGACACAGGCTCCCGAGGGAAGTACGGGACCTTGGGGCTAATGTGAAACTCCGTCCGGGCTGGGTGAGCGCGGACAGGATCCCACCGCACACCTGAGCATCCTCCAACTGGTGCACTACGTCGGGTCCGAGCACCGCCGTTTGACAGACCCCTTTTGATCTGTCAGCCAGGACTCCCTGATTGGACAAGGTTAACTGTCCCTGTCAGGGAACTCATATTATATATAAAAGAATAAAACGTTTATAAAACAAGAATCTCAAGAGCTAAATGGCACTAGACAAAATGAATTTTTTGAAAGGTTTCATTATGAACACCACAAATGAGATTTGGTGAAGAACATTTTCACTCAGTGGGTGGGGGGAATCTGGAATGGACTGTCATAGAATCTTTCCTGTGAGGAAACAGGTTATTTGGCCCAACAAGTCCACACTGACCCTTGGAAGAGGAACCCACCCAAGACCCAATCCCCTATCCCATTACTCTACTTTTGCCCTGACTAATGAACCTAACCTACACATCCCTGATCACTATGGGCAACTTAGCACAGCCAATTCACATAAGCCGCACGACTTCAGACTGTGGAAGGAAACCCAGAGCACCCAGAGGAAACCTACTTGGAGAATATGAAAACTCCACACACACAGTTGCCTGAGGCTGGAATTGAACCCGGGTCAAAACACTCAGACTGGCCTTGACTTCACTCCAGCTTTTGCATCTATCTCTGGCCCCGCCCACTCTGCAACCAAGACTCCGACTACATTTCCCAGAGTCATCCTGAGTCCAACTGCCTACCTGCAGCCAGCCAGCACACTTGCTCTCCCTCCTCACCCATACACCCCCACAGTGCACCCTATCCCTCCACTTCTCTCTCTCCATTTCATCCCCATCTTCCCACTCCCCCACCTCACTCCACAACCCACCTCCGCCCCAATCTCCTTTCTTTCCCACACCCATTCCCCAGTGCTACATCACAATTAACCCTCACCCACCACATGCCTTCACCCTTCCCCCCTCCCCTCCTTCAGCCAACTTGGGCCCTCCCCAGAAACCTCACCCCCGAGCCTTGCCCCATATTTACTATCTCCCCCCAACCCCCCGACCCCGAACTCTCTGAGGCCAAAAGGTCCATCCTCAAGAAAAGGCTCACAGACATTCCTGCCTGACCCCCATCTCAACGAAACTCGCACCCACCAGGACGTGGAGCTCTTCTTCCGGCGCCTCTACCTCCGTGTCTTCTTCTTTAACAAAAACTCCCAACCTCCCTCTGAGGACCCCTCCTCCCACCTCCAACCTTCCTCCTCCATTTGGCCAACCCCCCATCCCCCACCACCAGTTGTATACACATCTTCGACCTTTTCAGTGCTGACCACTGATGTGACATCAGCCACCTCAATTTCTCCACCTCCCCCCCACCCCGTCACCCTCTCCAACCACCCCCCTCTGATTGAGGACTCCATTCTCTCCGCACCAACCCTTGGTTCACTATCAATCCCACTGACAAAGGTGGGGTGGTGTTAGTCTGGAGAACAGAACTAAATGTCACAGAGACCGAACGCCAATTCTCCAACACCATGCCCTACTTCTCCCTTGCCCATGACCCCGCGGTGACCCATCAGGCCAAAATCACTCGCACTATCAGTGCCCTCATTGCCTCCAGTAATCTCCCCTCTATTGTCTCCAATCTCATAATCCACCAGCCCCACAAGGCCCAGTTCTATCTGCTCCTCAAGATCCACAAGTCCAACTCCCCCTGCCTGACCCATTGTCTCAGCATGCTCCTGCTCCACCAAGCTCCTCTCATCCTACCTCAACTCTCCTCCTTGGTTCAGGCACTTCCCACCTACATCCGCGACACCAACCACACCTTCCATCTCTTCAGTAACGTCCAGATCCCCAGCCCTGAGCACTTTATCTCCACTATGGATGTACAGTCCTTATATATATCCATACCCGATAAGGATGGCCTCCAGACCCTCCACCTTTTCGTCTGCAACAGACCTATCCAGTCCCCCTCCGCCAATTCCCACCTCCAACTTGCTGAACTAGTCCTCACCCTCAACAACGTTTACTTTAACTCCTCCCATTTCCTCCAAATCCAGGGGGTGGCCATGGGCACCCAGATGGGCCGCAGCTACGCCTGCTTCTTTATCAACTATGTTGTACAGTCTATCTTCAGTATCTACACAGGCACTTGTTCCAACTCTTCCGCCATTACATCAATGACTGCATCAGTGCAGTGACCTGCACACAGGCTGAACTGGAGCAGTACATCGGCTTTGCCCACAACTTTCACCCCGTCCTCAAATTCCCTTGGTCCATCTCGGACACCTCCCTCCCCTTTTTTGACCTCTCCATTTCCAATTCTGGTGATAATCTACAGACAGACATTTGCTACAAACCCACAGGTTCCCATATCTAACTGGACTACACCTCCTCCCACCCAGTATCCTGTAAGAACTCCATCTCATTCTTCCAATTCCTCTGCCTCCGTCCCATCTGCTCGGATGAGGAGACATTCCACTGATCACAGATGTCCAACTGTTACAAACAATGTGCTTTTCTTCCTTCTGCCATCCAATGCACCACATCTATTTCCTGTTCCACTGCTCTAAACCCACCCCCCTCTAAATACAATAAAGGCAGAGTCCCTATTGTCGTCACCTATGAACCAACCAATCTCTGAATCCAACGCATCATTCTTAAACACTTCCATCAACTCTAACTAGACCACACCACCAAATACATCTTCCTCTCCCCACCCCTGGCTGCCTTCCACAAGGACCATTCCCTTCGATAATTCTTGATCTGTGCCACTCGCACTGAACCATCCCGAGCAGCTCGGTAGCTTCCCCTGCAACCTGAAAATATGCAAAGCCTGTTGGTACACCAATCCCACACCTCCATCCAGGGCCCCAAACACTCCTTCCAGGTGAGACAGAGGTTCACCTGCTTCACCTCCAACCTAGATTACTGCATCAGGTGTTCCCCATGTGGTCTTCTCTACATTGGGAAGAACAAACATAAACTGAGGAACATTTCACTGAACATCTCAGCCAGACCTGCAGGGGCTGAGCAGTCCTACCAGTCAGCACCATTTTAATTCCCCTTCCCACTCCATTTTTGACATGACCATCATTGGCCTCCTCCATTGCCACAATGAACCAAACCACATATTGGAGGAACAACATCTCATCTTCCTTCTGGCAGCATACAGCCCAGATGACTCAACATTGAGTTCTCCAATTTCAAATAACCTCCCTTCCCATCCCCTGACTCCCTTCCCAGCACCTCTCCCTCCCTTCCACTACTCCCTTACACCTACCAGATTCATTCCTCCCACTGACCAACCAGGTCATACCCTCCACCTGTCATCACCTATCCCCACTTCATCATCCTGTCCCCCACCACCTCTTTATCTGCAGCTCTCCCTACACCCACTCCCATTCCTGAAGAAGGGTTCCACCTGAAACATCAGCTTCTTCACCGCCTGATGCTGCCTGACTTGCTGTGTTCTTCCAGCCTCCTGCCTGTCATTGAATGGAACCAGCAGGAAAGGGTCAGACAATCAAGGGTCAGGCTCACAAACAAATGGGGAATGGGACGTGCATTGAGACAGTCAATCACAAAGAGAAGACCAAACTGGAAATGAAACACTAATCCACAGCGAATGGAATTTAATATCAGAAAGTGTGAGACCATGAACTTGGTTCGAAATAATCTAAAGGCCGACTATTATTTAAATAGTGAGAGATTCCAACAAAGTGCAGTACAAAGTGAACTGGGTAGTATTGTGCATGAAACACTGAAAGTTAGTGCAGGTACAGCGAGTAATTGAGAAGGCGAATTGAACTTTCACCTTTATTGTCTGGGGGTTGGAATTTAAAAGCAGAGAAGTCTTGTTAAAACTGTACGGGGTGTTAGTGAGGCTGCATCTGGGGTATTGTGTGCAATTTTGGTCTCTGTATTTAAGAAAGGATGGACAGCCGTTGGAGTCTTCCTCCAACTCCTATTTCCCATGTCCTAATGTGCTCCAATGTCCTTCCCTCACAGCGGAGCTGGTTTGTCGCCTGCCTGCAGTAGCAGCCTCTAGTCTCTGGGTGGTGCTACCAAAAGGTCTGCATTGCCCAGGCTGTCAGAGTTCCCACATTACAATAATGTCTGGTTGTTGGAAGGATTCCATTGAGTGTAAAATATTTTCGAACATCCTAAGTTCAAGGATAGTATAACAAAAATATGATTCTCTCTCCTTTTATATTTTATCTCTATGCCTTCCCACCTGTCTCCTAACAACATCTCAGACTTGTGTAAAATCTAGAATGAATCCTGAATCTCTGGGCGAACTTACTCTGTGACAACACGGGGATTAATGACCACCTCCTCAGTGGGCTTTGAGTGTGAATGTCAATAGCACTCTCTTTGATTTGGGACTTGATCTGAGTTGTCTCCAGTTAGTCAGTGTTATTGTTCTGAGTCCAGACAGGACTGACCCCAACCCTGTGTTCTGATTGAGATGAAGGGTGAGCTGTGCTGGGCTTTCACACATGGCTTACACACACATAGTGAAGCAGGGATTACCCATTTCATGAGAGTAAATGGAACTAACAAAATGGGTGGATGTGACACCCCCAAACTCTCCCTAAGATAGTGGGGACAGGAACAGTAATATTCTCAGATAGAAAGGATGATAGAAATGGTACCTCACAGACATAGGTGGGACAGGAAAAGGGACATTCCCGAAAGACAGGGGACAGAAACTGTCTGTTCCCTACTTTCTTGTTTTGACATATGTCCTTGGGAAATTGGTTTGGTTTATATTTTCTCAGTTGTATTTAGGTTTGATGAGGTGATTCGGGAAAAAGGATTCCAATTACATATTTCCTGTCGTAGCAGATCCACTGAAGGTCATCCTTTCATTTGGAGCTTGCCCAGGTTTCTGTCCAGGCTGATACAGCATGGTCTACAGTGCTGCTCCTATTGGGCTAAACCATCACACACGAGGGAATCTGACAGACACCTTCTCTTTGTGCTGGCAAAGGGAGAGATTTGCTTTTACTGCAATGGTGGCCAAAGAGATGAGTCAGTGTATGCATTTCAAGCTGAGCAGAATGTTCTGATGTTCATGATAGGATTAGCGTCGACAGTTCCCACTTGCCTTTACACTGACAGTGGAATAGGAAGTCAACACGCAGTGGTCTCCTGGCTCACACTGAGAAACCGAGTTGATGGTATAACTGCAGAGAGCAAGACAATGGCTTGGACTCACCGAACAATCAGAGGCTTCAGCCAATAACTAGATCACAGAAAAAATGGAGTGTTGTGTAAACTCTCAGTATCTCAGGGAACAAACACAACTACTGAGCTACAAAACTGAAGAGGATATTTTTATGAAAATCGGCATTCCAAAAATGAAATCCAAACACAATATGTATAAAACTTGGGTACTATCTAATTTCAGAGACTACAGCATTTTCTTTGAAAGCTGGACAATAATGAGATGGAAATTCAGCCACCCACTCCGTCACACGGTGTTGAAGTTGCACTGTCCTCAGCATAACACGGTTCAAAGCCTTTTAATAACTCGAAAGGGGAGAGAAAGATTGCAAACTGTATTACCACGAGTGAGGATCCATTAAAAACTAAGACCATGATGTTAAATGCTCCCAGCCATAAACAACACTGATGCATTCCCATCATTAGTTTGTTAAGTGATATTAAAAGTCTGCCAAACACTTTCATGAAGACAGAGTATTTTTTAAACCTCAAGAGGCATTAATGTTGTTTTTCAGTACCATAGCAAGAAAGCAGCAGCTGACATATAAGCTCTAACAAACTAATGATAACAGGCATTTAGTACAGAGCTGGTTCTGAGAGAAAACAGTCAACAGCAGAGATCTGTCCAGTGCTGGGAACACTTTAGACAAGGCAATTTGTTGAAAGCAAGTTACTGCAGCTTGAAAACTCCAGTACATTCAGAAAGAGAAAAAGGATGATGTGCAGATTGTTGAACAGGTCCCTACACTTGGGCCTGAGGCAGGAGCCCAAGCTCCAACACACTGGCCTCACTTCACACCAACTTTCACACAGTGCGGGGTAATGAACTCCGGCCATCAATCCCTCTGGGACAGGGAAGGAGTGAGGGAACAGGGACAATTGTAGAAGAGTCAATAAGGAGTAAAGCAAAATGGAGAGGGTGTTTTGGAAAGGGGTTTGAGGAGGAAATATACTTTGTGCCCCTCGATACTGATATTGTCCATTTGTATCACAGAATGAACAAAACAGCACACTGTGAAGATAATCACAAGTTACACCAAAGTACTTTTCTTATCACAGGGGACATTTTCATTGTGGTACGATAAGTACCCTGCTTCTGAAGCTGAACACACTCTCTGCATCTTTGCAGTTTACTTTTTACTGATCAGTGACAGTGGCGAGAGAGAGCGCTTGCCCTGCTGCTGAGGATTATGGGTAAAGTCCCCTTCCATTTGCGCCCACACAAACCAGCAGCCACTTCAGCTGCTTTATTGAAAATCACAAGCTTTCAAGGGCTGCTCTTTCAACGGTGGAACTGGAGGTAATACATCAGTTAAGGCCAAGCCAACTTGTCATATAGCTGAGCACATCTTCCTGGCTTTTAGAGACACACAATTATACGAATTAGGGACAGATGAAGGAGATTCATCCTCTTGATCCTGGTCCACATGGTGGATCTGATTATTCCACATTCTTGCCTAACTCTGATAGATTACTGATAAGAAAGGGATGAAAGGCTGTCTAATTCTTCATTACAAGCATTCAGAGATTTCAGTTGACCTTTTGAACAAGAGTTTCAAAGACCTATGACTGTATGCAAGACAAAGAATTCTGCTTTTCTCACTCTTAAATGAGGGAACTTAGTTTAGTTTTCTATTACCCCTGAAAACGTAACATTTTTTTCACATCCAGACTGTATTCTATGCTAATGTTGATATGGCATCTGCTTTATCAGCTGCTCTCTCATGAAAACAGCTGCCTGTACAGACACCTTCAGTGACTAATACACATAAGCATCCAGGCCCTACTGCCCCTACAGCTATCCATATTTGTATCCTTTAGTTTGATTTGTCTCACCACATTTTCCATCCAAAATGAATCACCGACATCTCTTCCCATTAAATTGTATCTGCAATCATCTGCTCATTCCATTATCTTACCGACATCCTTTTTGAAGTTCAACACTATCTTCTTCATAAGCCACAATACTTCAAAGTTTTATATCATCAGAAAACTTTGAAATTATGCCCTGTACACTCAGGTTAACATAGATTTATTGTTAACATTTAGTTTAAATAAATTATCATCTGTTTTGACCAAATTCCCCAGTCAGTTCGGCCATGGCTAACCTGGAACGCATTCCCCCTTAGTTCTGTAAACCTTACTGTCCTGAGTGAACGAACATCGAACTCCGGCCTTGACAGCTTTTCCAAATGCGAGTTCCGGATTTTCACACTTTTTCAGAAGGAGTTTTTCCTGAAATCATCCTAATTTTAATTTAAACAACCCTCTTGTTCTGAACTCTGGCACTGGAGAAAACAGTTTACATCAACATTGTTAATCATTTCCAGAGGAAAAGCCTCACTTATGCAACCTGTTTGCTGTCATTAACAGTTTCAGGTCTGAAGGTGACATGACAGGCTGGATACTGAGAAGATGGTTTATGTTGTAGGGCAGACAACAACTAGAGGGTCAATTTAACACAAAACAGTCTCCCGTTTAAAACCAGGAGGTTTTGTTTTGATGGCTGAGGATTGACAGTCTGTGGGATTCTCTTCTCTACATGGGAATGGAGCTTGGGTTTACTCAAGGTTGAGGTAGACAGATTTTTGATGAACATGGCAGTTAAGGATAATTGGGGGAAGCAGAAAGTGCAGCTGAGACCACACCCAGATGAGCAGTGATCTTCTTCATTGGCACAGCAGCTCCCAAAAGGCCTGCTCCTGCTCCTGGGCCCTATGTTCCAGCAGTGGCTGCAACAATCCTGGACTCCCATCTTTCCTTTGTCACTCACTGACAGAAATATAATTTCAAAACAAACATTATTTTCTTTAACAAACCCAACTCAGCTCTCGTTACATTATTTTTCTCAGCTGTCTTCTTATCTCCACAGGGTTTGGGAAACATACGTTTTGTCTTCAGTTGGAAGGGAGGCAGACAGAGACAGAGCGAGGCCTCAGAGAACACAGAGAGCTCTCACTCTGCACAGCAAAGCTTTTTTGGGTGGGGGTGAAGAGGAGAGAATCACGGGGAAAAGAGAACTTAGAGTTCAAAATAAAAGCTCTTCGCATATTGCCATCACTTAATGAATTAATGTGAGAGGATTAGAGACCCAGAACAATGAGAGTGTGGTGCCTCAGAGGCTAAAAGGCAGACATTATTCCTTCTCAGGGCATGAATGCCAGTGATAAGCCTCAAATGTATTGCCCATCTCCAGCTGCTCGGACTGCGTTCTTTGCTGAACCAGATCATGGAGCAGTTAAGAATTGATTGGGTCAGTGTGAGACTGGAGTCACAGACCGGGTGATGACTGGGTTCCCTTGCCCAAAGAACATTCATGAACATGACATTGAGTTTCATGGGTTTTTTTGTTCAGATTCCAATGATGATGTAGACCCCCTTGCAGGACCCCTCGGTCTCATGATCTGTCAACAGAATCACTAGGAGTACGGTCTGGTTAAAGCAAGGTTACCAGTTTAATAAATTAAGGCAGCCTGGCGCAGATTTGTCCAGTAACACGGAGGTTGAAAGCTTCTGTGTTCCATGGAGAAATGGTACAATTATATTCAAAAATTACACATTATTTATATGGTTTTTTAAGAGATAGGACAGCCTTATCTACAAGCAAAGACCAATCACATATAATAAGTTGACATGATATTTCCTGGGAAAGGGTTCTTAATTACAAGAAAAGTTCGATCAACCATAATAAAGTGATATGATTGCCAACAGGCCAGTCCAATGATATTCCCTGGGAAACAGATTGTTATATGCACAGAATTACCCCAGGTTTGCTAGTTCAGGATTAGTTCAAATACCAAATCACTGTCTTATAATTCCTATTCTGAAAAATCCATTGTATTTTCTGAACTTGTATTTAGCTTAACCCAGCAAAGCAGCAGCACAAGTTCACAAGAGTCAAATCATTACTTTCAGCCATGTTGTTGTGTTATTTTAAATTGAAAATCCATTTTGTGGTTCATAAAAATCTACATATATTTGTTGCTTCTGACAACAACCTGAATTCAAATTTTAGATCCTCATTCCCCCCTTTGTCATTCTATGACCACACCATAAAGGCATGGATCAAATTAATCCAATCCAATGGCAGCGAAAGACTGCAGTATTTTCTCTTCCTCCGAAGATGAATCAGGGGCAGGCGATGATGCTTCTCATCATCATCTCAGTGGAGAAGAAACATTCTCTGGGTGGAGCCAATGTTGTCAATAGAAATTAATATTTTAGCAAGAATACTCTTAACAATAGCAATACCAACAAAAAGACCAACTAAAACAATAGCAGCATACATAGCCATATTGATTAGCCAGTTGTACCATGAGCCAAAACCCCAATCTCCCAATCCTGCACCTTCATTCATTTGGTTGACAAAAGTGTGGATGCTATCTATATGCCTAGTAATGGTTTCGATGAACAAAGTGACCCCCATGATACACTTTCCTTTGACTATGGTGCAAACTCCACCTTCCTCCACAAGTATGTAATCAAAAGCATAGCTGTTTTGTTGGGTACAGAGGCACAATTCTGAAAGCATGTCCCTAATTTCTATTAGGGCAGCAGTTGTCTCATTTCATGAAATCATGAATCCACAAATGAGATAATTATGGTTTCAGAAAAACAACCAAATATTTGCAGGGGCCAATATTTGGCCAAAGGACTGTTATAAAGAAAGAAATACTTACATCTAAATAGTGAGTTTTGTGGTTCTGGGGCATCTCAAAATGGCTCTCTGCCAATGAAGTACTTTTTGAATTCGGGTCATTGTTCCAAGGGAGGTATTATGACGTCATAGTTCCAATTGTTCTGCCATAATAGCCACTTGGTGATCATGATAATCTGGATAATCAGATTCCCAGCAAAAACTTGGTTGAATATACAGCACAGACACCAAAAGAGCTGCTGGAAATCTGAAACAAAAACAGAAATTGCTAGAAAAGCTCAGCAGGTCTGGCAGCATCTTTGGATAGAAATCCGTGAACATTTCTGATTCAGTGACCTTTGTGGTTATGGGACATCTCAAAATGGCTCTCTGTGAATGAGGTATTTTTTGAATTCTGGTCATTGTTCCAAGGTAGGTATTATGATGTCATGGCTCAAATTGTTATGGCAAAATAACCGGGGAACAAGGACTTGGGCTTCTGCTGCTGGTTACTGACATTATTTGATTTTGGTCCTGGTGTATACACACACAGATGCTCCTAGTTTGAACCTACTACTTACTACTTGCACATTCTTCACTGAAGCTACATTATCTCTCAGGACTGGAGAACATCCCACACTGGTGAGGGATTTGATGCTCGATGTTGGTATACCAAGCAGAATTCAATTGTTTATACAAAATGCTGTATTTTATTATCATTAAATAATGTCTACTTAATTTTACTTTTTTTGACCAAATGTCGTAATGCAAATAAACATTGAAAATCCAAATCCAAAATAAATATTTGAGTTTCTGATTGCAAGCTTGTAATGTAATCTAAGCTGAATCTGAAAATCTGTGTTGTTGATTATCTTTGCTTTGCTTTTGTTTTAGGTGAGCTGACAAGTTGAGGAGTAGAACATCTAACAAGTCAGTCCTACTAAATCAGAGAGTGATAAAGAGTCGAAGTACGAGACAAAGGTACAGTGGTGCTGATTTGCAAACTACTCCAGTTAGTTGTAGTGCCTTCAATCACTGGTGTGGTGACTATTGGGTTCAGTCATCAATACTATGTGGCAGATTAGAGATAATTTGATCCTATCGCCAAAGGACCGTTATAAAGAAAGAAATATTTACATTTAAATTGCGAGTTTTGTGGTTATGGGACATCTCAAAATGGCTCACTGCCAATGAAGTATTTTTTGAATTCTGGTCATTGTTACAAGGGAGGTATTATGATGTCGGGCTCCGATTGTTATGACATAATAGCCAGTTGGTGTTAGTACTGGATAATCAGATCCCCAGCAAAACCTTGATTGAATATACAGCACAAAAACCAAAAAAACTGCTGGAAATCTGATACAAAAAAAAAATGCTGGAAAGCTCAGTAAGTCTGGCAGCATTTGTGGAGAGAAATCCTTTAACATTTCTGGTTCAGTGATCTTTGTTATTATGGGACATCTCAAAATGGATCTCTGCGAGTGAGGTATTTTTTGAATTCTGGTCATTGTTCCAAAGGAAGTATTATGATGTTGCGTGTTGTGGCTCCAACTGTTATGTAATAAAAGCCAGGAGAACACGGGCTTGGGCTTCTGTTGATGCTTACTGACATTATTTGATTGTGGTTCTGGTGTATACACACACAGATGCTCTAGTTTGAACTTACTACTTAATTCTTTTACATTCCTCACTGAAGCTAATTTATCGCTCAGGACTGGAGAACGTCCCACACTGGTGAAGGATTTGATTGTGCTGTAAGGCTCAACATTGGTATACAAACCAGATTTCAATTGTTTATACAAAATGTTGTATTTCATTATCATTAAATAATGTCAACTTAATATTACTGCTTTTGACCAAATTGAAAATCCAAATCCAAAATAAGTATTTGAGTTTCTGATTGCAAGCTTGTGAGGAAATCTAATCTGAATCTGAAAATCTGTGTTGTTGATTATCTTTGCTTTGCTTTTGTTTTAGGTGAGCTGACAAGTTGTGGAGTAAAACATCTAACAAGTCAGCCCTACTAAATCAGAGACTGATAAAGATTCAAAATACGAGGCAAGGTATAGTGGTGCTGATTTGCAAACCATTCCAGTTAGTTGTAGTGCCTTCAATCATTGTTGTGGTGACTATTGGGTCGAGTCATCAATACTGTGTGGCAGATTAGAGATCATTTGATCCTATCGCCAAAGGACTGTCATAAAGAAATATTTACATTTAAATTGGGAGTTTTGTGGTTATGGGACATCTCAAAATGGCTCTCTACCAATGAAGTATTTTTTGAATTCTGGTCATTGTTACAAGGAAGGTATTATGATGTCGGGCTCTGATTGTTGTGACATAATAGCCAGTTGATGTTAGTACTGGATAATCAGATCCCCAGCAAAACCTTGGTTGAATATACAGCACAAAAACCAAAAGAACTGCTGGAAATCTGAAACAAAAAACAGAAATTGCTGGAAAGCCTCAGAAGGTCTGGCAGCATCTTTGTGAGAGAAATCCGTAATCATTTCTGGTTCAGCGATCCTTCCTCTGAACACTGCAACAATAAGTTTTATTTCTCTTCATGTTGTGAGGAAGAGTCACTGCTCCTGAAATGTTAACTGATTTCTCTCTACAGATGCTGCCAGACCTACTAAGCCTTTCCCGCCATGTCTGTTTGAAGATACAGTAAATGTTTTATTAACTATCACCAATGGGACCAGGAGTGCTGGTTGATCAAATATTCCAGTGTCAAGCAGACTGACATAATCAATGTTTAGTAATGGAAACCTAATGCAGGGGTATACACATCACTTTATTTGTCGTATAACTCACTGAAACAAGCATGCACATTTGCCTTAAATAAAACTTAATGGCAGAGTGCCTTCTCACTTGCAGCCTCAACTGACTACTCTGACACCATGAAAATGCGGTGACCTTCGAGTATTTCAGGTGCATAATTTTTGGTGGTTTATTAAGAGCAACAGTTCATAAAGTGCCAGTTAAAATAACATGTTGTCCCATGATTGTTTTTGGCTGCCTGGTTGAATTACTAGCACATATTGCAGTTCACCATCTACATTGCACAATTCAGTAGTGTGATGGAATGCTTTCAACTTGCTTGGATGAGTGCAGATCTAGTAATACTGAAGAAGCTTGACACTATTTGGGACAGAACAGCTGAGGGCTAACACCACATGCACAAACCTGCACTTCCTCCACCTTCAACACTCAGCACCAATCTGTACCATTTGCTTAATACACTTACAGAAGCTCTCTAAGACTGACAGGGTGGCACCTTCCAAAACCATTCCAAAACTTTAATTCCATGCTGTACATTTCTACACATTCTATCTTCTGCATCATCGCCCTGCTCGCTTATCACCCTCTTGTTACTTAATTTCATTCTCTGCCTTAACCCAGTCCTTCAGTTTCAAAGTTCCTATGTACAGATTTGTTTGTGGCTCCCGTTTACTTTTCCAACTCTTTTCTGCCCTGCCCCCCTCCATATCTCAGGTCATTCTGTCTGCTGAACATTTTAGCTTCATACTTCCCAGTCTCACCCTGACATTTCCTGCTTCTTAGCTCCCAGTTTCCCTCAAAATATATGTTTGACACCCTGCATGTTTCCTAGTTCCCCTTTGATTCCTGCCTGAGTCTATCCTAAGAGTTTTTACTGCAGGAAACATACTATTTTAACTTGCATTGTGTTTGATTCATTATTTTTCTTTCATCCCAATTTGCGGCACATAGAAAACAGGCTTGAAGCTGTACCCACCACTACTGCAGTGACAGACACAGTGATGGATACTAAGAAAGCTTTGAGCAGTGCTACTCGAAAAATTAGCAGACTGGGTAAGTGGAAGGAATACAAAATGAATTGTTCATGGTAATTAGATCAACAGTTACTCTTGACCTCATGCTGGCCATTGTTAATCTGATAAAAGTAATAACCCTGGTGAAATTAAGTTAAGTGGTCGAGGGTCATGCACTTACATTTTGCAGTGTTTTGAAAGCATTTGCAACAGAGACTGAGGCTATGGAATCTTTTCCTTCTCTCTAATTTATGGAGCTTCATTGGTAAGGCTTAGCAGGCAAAGTCAACCCTCCATTCCCTTCCTGAAGTGGTCATCTCCCGCTTCCATCTGTGTCAACACCTGTTGCCCATTGCAGATTCCCCCCAAATGTCTGGTTTATCACTTTGTGCTGGTCCACAGAATTTGAGGAGGTGGGCGAGAAGAATTAACTTAGCATCTATCTCTTCTATATTCTGACAGCAACAGTTGAAGAGAAACTTGTGCTAACTAACCAATCCCATTGATTGTGATAATGGAATGCATGCTCCTTTTTGACTTCTTAAACTTTGTTTCTATTTCTATCAGATGGAAGGTATCTGGAGGATTCTGTAGCCAGTGCTACATCTGTCAAATCCAGTAGTCGCAGCAAATCACGGAAGGTCAACACCTCCCGCAGTCCCTTGCGATCTGCCACCCTGGAAAGTAACATTATGAAGAGCAGTCGAGATGAATTCAGAGATCCATTAACTGCATATAGGTATGACCAGACGTATGTACCTTCTGTCGGTCACTTTCTGTTATCAATTCCTGAAGCTGTGCATATATTAGAAACAACCAATACCTGCTTGACAGCTTATAGTTGCACTCTTCTGACACTCAAATCACAACAGAGTCAACAGTGGCAGGATAGATACATAGAGGATCCCAGGCTTCAGAATGCTTGTTCTTTCACGCATAATCTCATCCGAGGGTGTAATTTTAAAGATCTTGCACACAAACATTTTTTGTGCTTATGACTTTTTACAGTGTGTTACAACTTGTGCACCAATTGACTTGCAGATGCACTCTAGAACAGAAACCATTTGTAAACTGGGGTCTGCCAGTAACCTGAAACATGGGCACAATTTCAACCGTGTAGCCCACCTTAGTTGATTCTATTTGTTTTTTATTCAATGCTCACTGCTCTGTGAAACCAACTATTAATGGAGATACGTTAGTGAAGCTCAGTCTTGTACAGTATTTAGATCATCATCAGTTCATCAGAGCCATTAAGCTTTTATAAATTGGGACTGGAGTACAAACATGAATGATGTTAAACCATCACAAATCACTGGTTAAGCTACAGTTAGAATGTTGTCCCCAGTATTGGGAACCCTAATTCAGGAAGGACTTCAAGGCTGTGCACAGGAACCAGAAAGTGTTAACTTGACATTCGCTGATTATAGTAATCAAGAGAGATTCGATAAGTTGCTGATCATTTTGATTGAACAGTGGTTCAGAGGAGACCTCAAACCTGGTCAGGATGTTCGAAGAACTGCTTCTCCTGGTGGAAGAGACAGTAAGTAGATGGAAAATACAAGGTGAAGTTATGGAAGTCACCAAATTAATAAAGTTACAGACTGTCATCGGTATCACATTTCATTTAAAGGGGAGGCGATGGGCGAGTGGTATTAGTGCCACGTAAATAATCCAGATACTCAGTACATTTTAGTAAGCCTACACTGGATAGGTCAGGCAGCATCAAAGGAGCAGGAGAATTGACGTTTCCAGCATAAGCCCTTCTTCAGATTTATGCCCGAAACGTCAATTCTCCTGCTCCTTTGATGCTGCCTGACCTGCTGTGCTTTTCCAGCAACACATTTTGCAGCTCTGATCTCCAGCATCTGCAGTCCTCACTTTCTCCTGCACTGGATAGTCCAACATATGTTGAGCTGGGGTGAATTCTCCTTGCTGCTCATAGAAATTGGGTTCTTGGCATTTTTTGGACTTCATCAAGGGGAAATTGTCATCAGTGAGCATTTGCTTTATGTAGTGTATGTGATTTTGGAAATCTTCAGCTCTTGTATAATTGTGTGCTGTCTGCTGATGTGCATGTGATGTCGTTGTCCTTTATTTTTCCTCTGGCATCCCAGAGAGCTACCAGCCATACGGTGGCTAGTGTGATGGTAGTCACTGATGAATCCTCTTGATGACTCAAATGGACTGGTAAACCCAAAGGACCTTTGAGGCCTTGGCGAGTATGTTGCAAAGCTGTTGTCTGGGTTGTCAGGTTTGGCAGGTTCATCAGCCTTTAGGCTGCTGTGTTCAGTCAGTACATTGTTGTTTAAATTTAAGAGTGGGAATAGTATTGTAGAAGATTGGCTTTTGGGAATAGTAGAGGGAACATGGGCCCATCCAGTAAGGATGGCTGTTTATCCTCATGAAGGGCTTGTGCCGGAATCATGGAGTCTCCTCTTTGGATGCTGCCTGACATGCTGTGCTTTTCCAGTGCCACACTTTTTGACTCTGTTTGTCCCTAATGCAGACTAAATCCTACAGATTGTTTAAAGCAGAGCTTCAGCAAACAGATACTTGATGGCATGAAATCTGCAGTGTTAAATGGTTTAAGTGATGTCTCATTTTGACAGTTGTCAACATTTGTGATTGTGTAAATTTTGTGCTTTCAGTGCTCACGGGAAGTCATCAAAGAAAAGCACAAGCTCTTCATTGTTCCATTCCACTGTGAGTTCCATGTCTCAGAGCCCTTTTCAGAATGACGCAGAGATAACATCCAGAGAGGGGACAAGGCAGCTGCGTACTACTACCGCCACACCTTCACCTTCTCTAGTCGACATCAGTGTTACTGCAGCCAGGCCCTCCACATCCTCTGCTGCAGGTTGGAACTCTCGGAATCATGTTTTCTGTAACTATCATTTGTTTGTCCTAACCGTCCCCATTGGAGAAGTTTTTTAAAAAAATAAAACCCTGAGTAAGTAGACAACCAAGGTGAAGTGACAGGCATAGTGATGACTGGAAGAAATGGTGAGGTGCCACGTGACGTGGAAGCAGGTGCTTTTCCATTCAAGTGGTCGGATCCTGTCTGAGGAACATTAAGCAGAAGTAGGCTATTCGGCCTGTTGAGCCAGCCCCTGTCATTCAGTACAATCATGGCTGATCAGTGCTTCAGTATCGTTTTAGCCACCCTGTTCCCATCACCCTGTACACTATTGGAAATCAAATCCGTCAATTTTTACATAAAACATACTTGATGACTATGCTTTCACAACTCTCTGTGGCAGTGAACTCCAAAAGATTCATGACCCTGAAGTAACAACAGAATTATCATCAGCTCAGACTTATGACATGGTCTCACTTATAAGTTGTCCCGCCAGTCCTAGACTCCCCAACGGGGGAAACGTTACCTACATCTACCCTTTAAGTATTTTGTAGATTTCAATGAAATCAATTCAAAATGCTGGAGAATGCAGGTCCAGTTTTCCCAATCTCTCTCCATGAGAATGTCCTGGAAACAAGTCTGGTGAACCTTTGTTGCATTCCTGATCATTCACCAGGACCCAAATACAATGATTGGGTTTGGATTTTCTGCACGCTTTGCTATTTGTTTTATCCTGTGAATCTCATGAAAATTTCAATGTCTTGTCCCTTGTCATTTTTTACGCAGTTCCCGAACTTGTTTTGAATCCTGGAGAGGTGTGCAGTTAACCCTATGATCCCAATGCATTATTGAACTAACTGTAAAAGTTGGAATTACACTTTTCACTTTGGTTATTGCAGCCTCGATGCTCAGCTCCCCACCAAGTATCCAACACCACATGACTGCTCAACACACTTACTTGGATGCTATGGAAGAGTCCATCCGTCAGCTATCGGAGATAGACATGACCCAGGGAATAGTCTTTGCTCAACAAGAGACTGTGTCGTTGGCTCAGATCCTAAAGGTACAGGTTTATGCCTTGTGGTCTTTCAGAAATGGTTTTGTGAAATTGTCTTAAGTGATAATGGCTGCGCTCGTTTTCCAAACCAGGCAACATTCTGAGCAACGTTCTTCAGTTAAATCAGGCAAAACAAAGATTATTCCAAAACTAGAGATTAAATTTACTTACCCTTGGGTTGTGATTTAGGACAATGCCTAATCTTAAACGTGCAGATATTAGCATCGAACCTGTGCATGACTGCACTTTCCAAGTTGACTGATAGAAGCAGGGCAAACTTGCCAAGTTTTCAAGAAATTTCAGCTTTCTAAAATTTGAGCTATGATGATGAGATTTATGAGAAAATGTTTTTTTATTTATAAAGTTGCAATATTAAAATTAATTGATTAAAATCTTGTCATTTGTTACTCTTAAGATTTTGATGCCTTTGCATTTCAATTGTTACTCTCTCTCTCTGGATACTGCAAATTTAAATACCAGTTTTTCACAGAGCAGAGCAGTGGAATGTAGAGTGATGGTTCCTATTTAATCTTTGTTTGTGTCCAGGCCCAACAGCTGAGCCATGAGCACGACATAGCCCTGCTGAAGCTGAAGGCCGAGCAGGAAGCTGCTGCAAGTCAGAGGCAGCTAGAGGAGGCCAGACAGAAAGCTGTACAGGTACTTGAACATGTAACAGGTGTCTGGAAATGCAAACAATTCAGTGTTGACTGCTTCTCACCGTGCAATAAGAATAAACAAATTATAATTATAAAGTGCCTTTAACATTGAAGCCAAACCTCTCCCCACCCCTGCCCTGTTCTGTTCCACCGGTAAACTGCC
This sequence comes from Hemiscyllium ocellatum, assembly GCF_020745735.1. Classification (NCBI taxonomy): domain Eukaryota; kingdom Metazoa; phylum Chordata; class Chondrichthyes; order Orectolobiformes; family Hemiscylliidae; genus Hemiscyllium; species Hemiscyllium ocellatum. Next base: position 15,843,216 of record NC_083409.1, read on the forward strand.
CCACTCAACAAAAGCACACCATGAAGATGTCATCATGAAAATCAATGGCAGGCCCAGACCATGGGGACAGTAGAAGGTACAGTTTTAGAAGCAAAAACATAGTTTGCTGGCGACACTCAGCAGCATCTGTGAGAAAAAAGAAGAGTTAACATTTCAGAGATTCTTTAGAAAACCTGGACAGATTGTAAGACCTTAAGGACTGAATTCTAAAGACTGAGACACACAACTTGATGGAGTGGGGTTGAACAAGATGACATCAGGAATGTAGATGATGAGGGAGGTTATAGGGCTGGAGCAGGTTACAGGAATGGGACAAAGGGAGGTCATGCTGACTTTGATTTGGGTGAGTAAGTTTGGAAGGTTGCAGGTTCCTGTGTTTTTACCTCTTGGAATTCTGTGTCTTAAGAGTCAGAAATCTTAATCAAAATAATCCTTGCTATTGTTCTTAGTTACTTGTGCAAGCTTGCTCCTGTGATTTAATGCCTTAATGACAAGTCGTGAATTTGCATTCTGTAATTCTGGTGATCTCGAGGTGGGCCATAAAGGCCGGCTTGCTGGCATAGTCCTCAACCCAAGAACAATTCAAAAAAAGGCTGCAGTCCATTTTAGTGTCTGATTGACAGTGGCTCCTTCAACTATTGACCATCCAGGCACTGACATTTGTTTACTGAACCTGAATGTGTCTCTGTCTTTCTTCAAAAAGCTCCTTAAAAACTATGTTTTATCTGAGCACTTCTTATGTGGCTACTTGCCATATTCTGTAATCATGTTCCTGTCAACATCCATGGGATGTTATAGTATAAAGGTGTGATACAAATGTCAGTTTATCTCATTGTGAATGCAGCTGCCTCTGAATGAAAACATTTTTGTTTCAAGCCCCATGCTTCGACTTGAATGTAAGCCGACCATACGCACTCAATCTAGAGCAGGACTGCTGCATTCTTAGAGATGACACCTTTCAGGCAAGACGTTAAAGCAAGTTCCCATCTTCTATTCCAGTGGATAGAGAAGATCCGTTTTAATACTTGAAGAAGTCTAAGGGAGTTCTCCTGTTATCCTGCTCAATATGAATTCCTCACTATTGTAGATGCTGTCTTTTTAGGAGCTTGTCAAAAGGCCCTTCTTCGACAGCATGACTATATTTTGAAAGAACTCCATTAGTTGAGAAGGACTTTGCAATGACCTGAAGATGTCAATGACACCGTGAAAACTTTAGCTTCTTTAAACGGCAGTTTTTGCTTCAGATTGTCCTCATCTGAGGAACACAGCGCAGAACTGCCTCTGATGCCATATTTACGATTTCTTTGGTAGAACTCACAGAGAGTAGAACCATGAGGATAAGGAGTATCCACTTGACCAATAAAGATCATGGCAATAAAAATAGACTGCAGCTTTTTTTTTAATTGTTCTTCAGTTGAGGACTATGCTAGCAAGCAATGGCCTACCGAGAGATCACCAGAATTGTGGAATGCATATTCACAACTTGTCATTGGGATATAGGAACAAGAGTAGAACAATCAGCCTCTTAATTCTCTGATGCAACCGAGTTTAAATTTGTTTATGGCGAAAAGCCCTTTCGCTTTTCATCAGCATTATCCCTCAAAACACATGCAAAATAAAAGTATCATCTCATCACAGCAATTTGCTGGAAAAAAAACATTTAAAATAATAAAGTATCTCAAAATATTTCAAAAAAGCATCAAATGGAAAAGCTTATGCTAAGTCATGCAAGATATTCAAAATTTTGGTGAAGTTGGATTTTAAGGAGTGTTTAAAGGAGGAAATGGGGCTGAGAGATGAACAGGTCTAGGAAAGCATTATGATGGAATACTCCCCACTTACCTGGAGGAGTGCAGTTCTAGTGACACTCAGGAAGCTCAACATCATCCATTACAAAACATCAGCATGATTTGAATCATGTCCACCACCTTAAGTGCCTATTCCCTCTGTCATCAGTATACGGTTCAACAAGGAGCACCATCTATAAGACGCTCTGCAATACCTCATTGAAGGCTCCTTTGACAGATCTAGACTCATGACCTATTCTGTCTGGAAGAACAGGGCGGTAAATGCCTGGGAATGCCGCATATAATTATGACTTTAAAATATATTGCTCTTCCTTTGCTGCCTACAATGGTCTGACATACATTGGGAGTACCTTGCAGCCACATGGGTTGCCATGGTTTAAGAAGACCACTAACTTTCACCTTTTAATGCCAGTTGTGGTTGGACAGTCAGTGTCAGGGATTTCTACATCCTGAGAATGAATTAAATAATTAATTCCTGAGTTTTCAGTTCTGAATGGTCTGGTTTTTAGTTTTAAGGTTGAATACATCTCCCCATCATGGAAACAATCTCGCAATACCATGACCAGGTTAAATAAAAAAACCAAAGAACTGCAAATACTGGAAATCAAAAAAACAAAATCACACGATGACTAGGTCACTGTGCTTATATGTGACGTTGGAGGAGAGGGAAAGGCTTAAAAGCTTGATTGTAAAACAGAAGCCGTATCAGTGAGCTGATGTTGCATGATGAAACATGATGCAAGTTGAATGCCGTGTGCTTACTGGATCATAAGTCAATTTCACATTGCATTTTAATAGTGCTCTGTCTTTTTTTTAAAGTATCTGAATTATCAATTGCTGGACGTGAAAGCCTCTCTTTGTGTTCTCAGGCATGTGCAGAAAGTCTGCAGCAGTTTGTACAGGTTCGCCAAGAGATGCTGCAAGAGTCCACAACTAAAATGATCACTCAGCAGGTGGAACTTGCAAGGCTGATGGCTGATACAGCACGTCAGGTTACAGAGGTACTTTCTTCTAGTGTACTTGGCAAGATGGCCCTTTCCCCCAGTCATGCTGAAGAGCCAGTACTTTCTGGAGTTTGGAAGGAATTTCTCTCATACAATTGCTGCATTGAATTAATTGTCACTGCAGTTTGAAATTATTTCATTCCTCGAATGTAGTAAACTGTCAAGGAAGAGCAGGGCAAAGCTTAACAGCATACCATATGATATGAAGAAAGATGACCAAATGCTTGGTCAAAGAAATAGGTGAGATAGAATGTTGGAAAGGAAGAAAATGTTACTATTTGAGCTGCGTTAGGACAGAATTGCATAGCTGATGACCATGCAGCTGAAAGCTTCAGTGCTGAGCTGGGGTGGTGAAAATGAAAATGCTAAAATGGGGAACGTAGACACTTCAAAAGTTTCGAGGATTGAAGGAAATTGCAGAGATAGAAAGGAAAAATATGTCCGGAAGGACAGGACTTCTTATACTGAAGCTGTTGGCAAGTCATGAATCAGCAAGTACAAGGATCGTGGGTAAAAGGGGCTTGGAAAGAGGGTGCAGTAAGTGGAGCTTTTGAATATGTTGAAGTTGATGAAAGTTCAGTCAAGAGAACATTGGGATAGTCATGTCTGGAAGTGAACAAAGAAGTAAACAGCTGAGGGTGCAATTTTGTGTCATGTGATGGAAGAGTTTACTGAAGGTAAGAATTCCCGTTAGATGAGCTCTGTAGTAAGTTTCCTTTATTCATGGAGGGAATTGCCTTCGTATTCATGACTGCATAGCTGTGATTGGCTGATAAATGCCATCGGAATCAACACATAAACACCCCATTTTCACTCCTTTTCACAACGTCTGAGATCTTTTAACACATTGTCTGATGCTCCCCTTTGGAGAAAAGAAAGCATGAAATGGAGCCTCAAGGAATCGGAGCAGGAGTAGGGTATTCGTTCCCTTGAGCTTGCTCCCCCATTCTATCAGATCATGGCTGGGCCAAACCAGGCCTCAACTTGTCTTTTCTGCTTGATCCTCATAGCCCTCAACTGCTGAATATTTCAAAACTCTATCTACCCTCTTTTATAGTAATTTGATATAGAATCATAGAATCCCGACTGTGTGGAAACAGGCTCTTCGGTTTAGCAAGTCCACACCCACCTTCCGAAGAGTAACCCACCAGACCCATTCCCCTACCCCATTTAGCTGTCACAATTTTTTGGGCGAGAAAATTCCAGCCATTCACTGAGAGAGAAAATGAATGTTCCCTTCTGTAATATCCCCTGGGTTGAGACTTCACTGGTACTCGAACATTTAGTCAGCATCAACCTCTGTCAAGCTCCTCAGAACATTATTTCCATAAGATCACCCATTATTTGTCCAGACTCTATTGAATAATGACCTAACCTATTCTTGACAGACCAACCTTTTCATCCATGAAGCAACTAAATGAATCTTTTTTTGAGTGGCCTCCAATGCTAGTTTATCCTTTCTTAAATATGAGAGCAAACATTGTATACAGTACTCCAAGTGAGGTCTCAGCAACAGCCATTGTGGTTAACCAATCCTCAGTCCATGCTAATACATGGCCCACGATGCCGTGAGCTCCTATCTTGTGCAATTAACTTTTATGTAGCACCTTATCAAATGCATTTTTAAAATCCAAATACAGAACATCATCAGATTCTCCTTTATCAGCCCTACTTCTTATCTCCTTAATGAACTCCAGCAAATTTGTCAAATATAGTTCCCTTTCACAAAATCCAATCTGCCATGTTTAATGATAAGCTTTTCCAAATGTCCTGCTATTTCTTCCTTTAATAATCAACTCTGCTGTTCTGCCAAAACAGATATTAAACTAACTTTCCTGATTTCTGTCTCCCTCCCTTCTTGAACAGCACATCAATCCACTGGAAGCTCCCTGTATCCACTGATTCGGGAATAATTCAATTGATGCCTTGAATATCTCTGCAGCCAGTTTCCTTCAAAAATGTTTGATACAGGCCATTAGGTCCTGTCTGCCTTTAATCCTATTAGTTTGTCATTACTTTGTCCCTTGTGACAAAGACCGTTGTAGCATTTGTCCTCCCACGAATACCTTGCTTTTTGCTATCTTTGGGATGATGACGGTATTCTCCTCCATGAAGACCAATGTAAAATATTGGTTTAAATTATCTGCTGTTTTCCCTGTACACATTATCAATTCCCGAATCAGAACCTCCAAGGGTTCGATGCTCACTTTAGCTACTCACTTTTTACATACCTGTAGAAACTTTTACCATTCGTTTTTGTATCTTGTCAATTTAATTTCATGATCAATTTTTTTTTCCTTTTTCGTCCTCCGCTGCTGTGTCATTCTTTTCCTTGTGGGTACTGTCCTTGACTGCCTTTGTTACCCAGGGGTGGTTCACCTTTCTCTTAGAGTTCTCCTTTCAGCCTCAAATAACATTTTGCTCAGCGTCATGAAAAAAAGCCCATCATATCCCAGTGACGGAGCATGAGAATTTTTTAACACTGGATGCTTCAATTTTAATGATGTTCTCATTGGTTTTTGCTGTTTCACAGAAGAGCTGGGAGCATCTGGAAAGGAGGTGGCAGCTGATTCAGGATTAGTTCCAGAATTAATTTGAATACTGGCAAAAATAAATTCCTTACAACATTGTGAGAGCAGGGGTCTAGCCAAATAGCTATTCCAAAGAGGCGGCACACATGCGATGGGTTGAGTAAGAGTCTCTGATTTCAAAAGCAAGATGTGATCCAAGTTGTCTTCTAACCTGTGCTGTGCTAATTCTTGCTGGTTTAGATGACTGAGTTGGCATGTGCGCAGGTTGCAGCAGGATCTCTGACTGCCACAAACCCACCTCATGGAACAGCTCCTGTGCCAGTGACAGTGCTGCTGGACCAACAGAGGCAGCAACATTCAGACTTCATGAACCAACTTCGAACCAGAACTGAACCTGACAGGTAAGATTTTTACACTGTCCCAAACCTGATCAATAATATTAAGCTTCTTGGCTTCATAACCTAAGGCTTGTTGCTTGATGCGATGCACTGTTTTGGATGTTTTCGATATTATCTGTGATCAGGAGAGGCAGGGTCAATGCACTCAGTCTTTTAGGAAAAAGGAGGTGGCTCAGTTGTTAACACTGCTGCCTCCCAGCGCCAGGGTTCCAGGTGACTCCAGCCTCAGATGACTGTCCGTGTGGAGTTTGCACATTCTCCCGTGTCTGCATGGGTTTCCTCTGGGTGCTCCGGTTTTCTCCCACAATCCAAAGAGGTGAATTGGCCATGCTAAATTGCCAATAGTGTTCAGGGATGTGCAGGTTTGGTGCATTCGTCAGGGGTAAATGATTAGTAATAGTGTTAATGGATAGGTTTGGTTGGGATACTCTTCAGAGGGTTGATGTGGATTTGTTGGGCCGAAGGGCCTGTTTCCACACTGTAGGAATTCTATTCTATTCTATGATCAGAGTAATTTGGGGGTCGAACAGAATCCTGTTATTCAGAAGGCACTCTGTTAGTTAAAATAGTATTGTGCACTCTTACCTTCTGCAGCAATTTGAGATAGACTGCTCTGTACAGTTTCTTCAAACATTTTGTTCTGGAACCAGTCAGGGACTTGGTAATATGATTGATTAATGAGTTCAAAATTAAAGACCCTTTTGGTAAGATTCAATGCAGCATAATAGAATTTAGCTTTAGGCGAAGGAATTTGGTTCTTGAACTAGTGTCTAAAGTTAAAGGCAGTCACAAGGGTATAAAGTAATAGTGAGCGAAATGGGAATGGGATGAGAGGTTAGAATGTTAAAGCAGAAGAACCTATTCAGTTATTTCATAATTCTCAACAATGTACATTTATTTATAAAAGAAATGCACGATGAAAAGGTGGCAACAGCGGGGCATAGCTAAAGGAATTGTGGGTGACATCAAATTGAAAGAAAAGATATACAAAACTGCAAAGGTGGTGGTAGGCCAGAAAATTTGAGAATTTCCAACTATCGAAGGATGAGCAAAAAACTGCTGGAAGATACTTTGTCCCTTCTGATAGAGACTGTTATAACATCTTACCTCCCATTATATACCTTGCTTATTTCCCACCTTTGGGATGGTAACAGTATCTTGCAGATTAGTAAGATAATTGGGCAAATTATCCCACGAGTTACTCAGTCTAAAACAAAGTGCTCTTGTGATGCTGTGGTCATGTCTTCAACTTTGAGCCAGAGGCCTGGATAAATCCTAACTGCTCCAGAAGTGTTGATTAGGAAAGAAACATGAGACAAACTTCAGTAATTGAATGTACAATCTTGATGGTCTCTGGAAATTCCAAACTTGACTATTTTGTACCCTCACCTGAGGCCTGATCTCAATTAACCCATCTCATTTCAACTGAATTGCCTTTGCTTGTGTTGAATATAATTGAAGTTTGTCCTGTCTGCACGCTCCCTTGTGCAAAACCTGTTGCAACCTGTCAAAGAACAAGATTGTAAAGTCAGATTAGCTGGTAGTCTGTTTAAGGGACAGTAGGTGTTGCAGTATTGATCCCATTTTCCATTGAACTGAGACAGGAGATGATGAGCTTGCTGAGATGTCCATCACTGAAAAAATTGTTTGAATTAAAAAAAAACTGCTTTGGCTGTGGTGGAATTGAATCCAGAGACTTAGCTAGAAGTAGCTGATCGTTGTTTCTTTCTTTGTTTCATCGTAGAAAGAACGAGTGCAGCCCAACACCAGCTGGATCTGCAGAGAAACTGCCAGACACTAAAATGCGTAACTCCACTTTATTAGACAGTCTGACTGAGTCATCCAGACTCAAACATCATGATCGGAGGTGGGTTATTTATGTTCGCTGTGGATGCATTTACATAGTACAATATTAATCCATAACATATCTCTTGAGTACTGAAAACAACAAATCCTGGAGATCACAGTGGGGAGGTGATGGCCCAGTGGTATTGTTGCTGGACTGTTAATCCAGAGATCCAGATAACATCCCGGAGAACCGGGTTCGAATTGAATTCAATAAATATCTGGAATTAAGAATCAAATGACTATGAATCCTTGGTCGATTGTTGGGAAAACCCCATCTGGTTCACTAAAATCATTTAGGTAGGAAACTACCATCCTTGCCTAATTTGGCCTACTCCAGACACACAGCAATGAGGTCGACTCTGAACTGCCCTCTGTGCAGTTAGGGATGGGCAATAAATGCTGCCTAGTCAGTGACACCCTCATCCCATAAACATATTATGTTTAAAAATCCATGGAGAGAGCAAGCTAACATTTTGAGTCGAGATGACTCCTCATCAGAGCTCTGATAGAGTCATCTCGACTCAATGTTAGCTTGCTCAGTCCCCATGGACGCTGCCTCATCTGCTGTGAGCTCCAGCATTTGTTCTTTTCAGTACAGATTCCATCATCTGCAGTAATTTCCTTATATATTTCTTCTGTATTTTGTTTATTAAATGTCCACTAAATTGCAACTCCTACTCAACACCTTCCCAACAGAGTACTGTGGTCCTAGTGCCAAAATCCTCCATTGACTTGTTCAATTACACCATACGTTGGGGAAATTGCAAAATGCCACTGTGGCTGAAAGGAATGGAATCAGAGTTATACGACATGGAAACGGACCCTTTGGTCCAACTCGTCCATGCCAACCAAATTTCCCAAACTAAACTAGTCCAATTAGCCTGCATTTGACCCATATTCCTCAACCTTTCCTATTCGTGTCCCTCTCCAAATGCCTTTTGAATATTGTAACTGTACTTGCATCTACCACTTCCGCTGGCTGTTCATTCTATGTACGACTCAACCTCTTTGTGAAAAAGTTGGCGACTGATGGTTTCACTGTTGCCTGCGGTGAGTGAATCGCTGGGGATTATTGTTCATTCAGGACCACCCCTTGCTGAGCATGGCTCAGGGCCTCAAGAGATTCCTAAATGTGATTTCGGCCTCCTTGTGGGTTGCCACATGCTACTCAAGGCCTTGTGTTTGAGAAGCGCAGTGATATATGGATGGGGGTGCTATGGAAGGAAGGAGGCAGCGTTAATTAATGAATTAATTTATGGAATGTGGATGTCACTGGCTGTGCGAACATTTATTGTCTAATTCTAATGCGCTTTAGAAGGTGGCTGTGAGCTCCCTTTTTGAATCACTGCAGTCCATGTAGGCCGACTGGTCGTGCTGTTGGGAGGGAGTTCCAGAATTTTGGCCCAATGACACTTAAGGACAGCTGAAAGATTTTCAACTCAAGATGGTAGTAGCTCGGAAGGGAACCTGTAGGTGGCGGTGTTCCCATGAATCAGCTTCCCTTGACTTCGAGATGGTACTAGTCATGGGTTTGTACGATCCATATTGAAGTGTTATGAATTTCTGCAGTGTATCTTGTCGATAGTACACACTGCTGCCCTGGGCATTAGTGGTGGAGGGAGTGAATGCAGTCTGCTTTTTCCAGCTGATGTCAAACTTCTTGAATGTTCTTGGAGCTGCACCCAAACCAAGCCAAGTCACGAATAGTCTATTGCACTTCTGACTTGAGGATTGTAGATGGTGGACAGGCTTCAGGGATTCGGGAGGTGGTTTATTTTTGCAGGATTCATTGCCTCTGACCTTCTCTTGTAGCCACAGTAGTCAGATGGCAAGTCCAGTTCAATTTCTAGTCAATAGTAACCCCCCAGAATGTTGATGGCGAGGAATTTGGTTATAAAAATGAGTCACTAGCAGTAAATGATACCGGTTCATCAGGTAACAAAGAAAAGTTGAGCATGGGTTTATTTCTGGGGCTACAGAATGGAGATGTGTTAGATATGTGTAGAACCGTGAACAGATCACCCTTGGAGCACTGCAAACAGTTCTGATCCATTGTAATATGGATGTAGAGGCAGTAGGGAATATATTAAAAATATTATCTGGAATTATATCAAAACTGAATTTGAATCCATCAAGCAAGATTGGACAGTCTTGTCTTGTTGAAAAAGAGTATCATGGTCGACGCCATTAAGTTATGTCGGGGTTTGATAGGGTTGACATAGAAAAGATACTTCTGCTTGGGAATGACACTATCCACTGAAGCTATGGATACAATTGTAGTCACTATTACATCCAACAGGGAATTTGCTGGGGAGGAGGGTGGTGGGGAAGGTCTTTACCCAGAAAGAGGTTTGAGGTCAAAATTACACCACCAGGAATAATTGAAGCAAACAACAGATGAATTCAAGAAGAAGCTTGGAATACAAGTGATCGAAAAAAAATATGTTGATGGGTTTAGGTGGAGAGATACAGAAGGAGGCCTATGTAAATCTCAAATACCGAGACTCTGTTTTTGCGTTCTAAATCTGTGCATGTGTGTTGATCTGTGACATTTCTATGGCAGCAGTGGCAGCAGTAAACAAGACAGCCCATCCGTACCATTCTTGGAGAAAAGCAGAACCTCCCACCATACAAACGGAAACAGCTTTATTGAAGAGGTGGTTCAAACAGCAGCTGACAACTCGATCCACAGTGACAGTCTGCCTTCATTACCTGGTGAGAAAGGCGAATTCTTTAACCAGAAATGCTGTTTTGTCCTTTCACTGATCTCATGACTTAAATGGGGATTTGTGTCTCTTCAATTAGATGATTCAAATCAACTGTCATGTAAGCACTCCTTCCATACCCAAAGGATATGTGGGTCAAATAGTAACATGTTGTGCACTAATTTATTTCAAGATTCCTTTATTCATTCATGTGCTCAAGCTATTCAATCCAACTTCCTTGTGTTCCCCTTGGATCTGTGGTTGTGCAGATGGAAACTTCCACATGTCCCCTTAAACAATGTGTGATTCAACATAACAGTTGTGTTGAATCAATAATTGTAACCCAACTCTGCTCCTTGGGCAGAAAACTAATCCAAGGATTCTAGCTCAGCCTTTAACTTCACATTCAAGTTCTAAATCTTTCAGTGAACAATGGAAAATAACAAAGAACAATATAAATCATTTATTGTCTCTCCAGACTCTGCTTCTGTTGCCACTGAGTTCGATGAGTCAATGACTGAGGATGACATTGAAGAGCAATCCTTTTATCCCCTTCTGCCATCAAAGAGCCATTGCTGCTTTAACATGGGGAAGAAACACAGGCAGCAGGATGATTCCGATGAGGACATTCTGCAGGATCAATCGGCTTCAATAGCTGTCAAAGTGAGTTCTCCCATGGGTTAGCCAAGGGTGAGTGATGGTGCCAGTTTGTGGGATCTCAGTGCTTGGCATAGTTGCTCCTCTCCATGTTCTAGGTATCTTGCTATGAGACTCAGATGTAGAGGATGAGGAGCAGATGGGTCAATGAGTATAAGGGAAGTGTTGGGCAGGGGCTGTTTTTTACAAATGATAATTACCACTCACTAACAATGTGCCCAGAGTTTATAAATATTGAAGAGGAATTAATCTTTTACATTGTTAATCTTTGTGATCGAGTTACCATGCAGTGAAGACAAAGATTAATATTTACTGGGATTCCTTGCTCACCTTGTCTGGTAAACACAAGCTAAATTTGACTGCTAAGAATGTCACTGAATTTACAACTTTCTACTGTCCATTAAAGGTGGTAATAAGATGCAAAAGACAAGTGGCGCTTGCAGAGGAATTTGATTTGAACAAGAGACATTTGTGCAGATAATAAGAGATATTCTAATTGGAAGGATATGGTTAGTGATATCTTGCATGGATCTATGTCGGTGCCCTAACTATTCGCTATTCATGATGAAAGGAAAGCCACATTCAAAACTTGGGGCCTCTCTCCAGATTAGCAACGATCTCGAGTGTAGGTAGATGAAAGCATAAAATAAGAAAACAATCTTGATAGATGAAGTAAATGAAAAATCTACAGATGAGTTTGTGTCAGCAAGTGAGAGGTTGGATCAAGATAGGATTTTTCTTGATTGTGAAAACCGAGAGACAGTGGAGTTCAAAGAAACTTGATGGGGGTGATCCAGCTGTATGTAGTTCATGAAAATGTCACAAACAGGCTCAAAACAGTGAACAAGGATCAGTGGAATGTTGACATTTATATCCAAAGAAGTTGCAAAAGCAAAGGATTAGAAGTCATGCTTCAGCAATTCAAAGCTGAAAATGTGTTGCTGGAAAAGCGCAGCAGGTCAGGCAGCATCCAAGGAACAGGAAATTCGATGTTTCGGGCATAAGCCCTTCATCAGAATTTCCTGTTCCTTGGATGCTACCTGACCTGCTGCGCTTTTCCAGCAACACATTTTCAGCTCTGATCTCCAGCATCTGCAGACTTCACTTTCTCCTCTTCAGCAATTCATAACCGAGTCAGACCAATCTGTCAGGGCTGGGCACCATGGCTTAAGAAGAGTATCACTCTTAGTGGAAGTGCAATGTAGACTTACTGAAGTGATACTTGGGCTCCGAGGCTTAATTTAAGAAGAGAGATTAAATAGATAACATGTTAGAGTCAGAACATTGAGGTGTGATATTGTGGAACACTTTTACACACAGAAATGGATGAAGTTTGAAACTCCCTTCCACAAACAGTGATTGATTTGAAATCAGTTACAAATTTTAAATCTGAGATTGGTAGATTTTTATCCAAAATGCTGAAGGATTGTGGGACAAAGACAGGGATTTGTCATGATGTTGAAGATTACCATGATTTGGGTGAATGGTGGAATAGGCTCAAAAAGCTAAATAGCCACCTCCTGGCTAATGTTGATGTAACCATGACACCCTTACTCTGTGTGGGCAACTCCTATTCTGTTTTTGGTTATTTATCAGAACCTGGCAGCAAATTAGTAACTGGAGTCCTGACCAGAAAATTATCAGTATGAGGGACTTTGCCAGTCTTAATGTGTTTCACAGATGATGAAATGAGACAGTCAGCATTTACTCATCCTGATAAATATTGGGATAGTTTGATGGGATCACTTGTGATGCAGCATGTTTGGCATATCTGATGATGCACCAACTACTTTTAATTGTTGTTGTTGTCTGCACTCAGTCCTGAGGTTTTGTGGATTATGGGGCAAGCTTTGCTTGGGTCAGGGGAAGCAGATCATCTCACTCTGTACTGTTTGTCCTCCTGTCTTTCACTGTCCAGCATGATTTGAGCATGCCCTTCTCTGGAGGTCAAGACAGTCTCTGTAAATTCACCATGGAGATGGTGCGACAATACGTGGAGGAGGAGGAGATGCGTGCACAGCACCAGGTGTCACTCCTCAAGATCAGAGAACAAGCCTTAATGGAAAAGACCAAAGCAGAGCTGGCCTGGTTGGAGCACCAGAAAAAGTGAGTAGCTGACCTATGCAGTGATGGTAAGCTGAATAGCCTTTCAAAAATGCAATGTAAGAATGTGCAGATCCTTCCAGTAATCCTTTCCGGAGAAGCTAGTGTCTTTTCTCATTGCAGTGAGGCTGTTGTGCAGAAGTTAGGTATTCACGTCACCTTTCCCCTTATCACTGTTTGGATTGAGTAGAATGAAGTCAATTTTGATTTTTTTTTTCAAATTTTTAAGTTTGTTCTTTGAACTTGGGATGTTTGCGGTAATGCTGATATTTATTTACTATCCCTCATTCTCGAAATGGTCATGGTGTTGAGCTGCCTTGAGCCACTGCAGTCTGCTTGGTCAATATAAACATATCAACTCGCAAGTGCTGTTAGGTTTGGAGTTCAGGGCTCTGGAATAGATTGTTGCAAGACTGTTGCCCTCACCCACGGGTCAGGATTTTAAACAAATTATTTCAATAGATTTCTTCGCTGCTGGTAAGGCCAGTATTGTTGTCCATTCTTCATTGCACTTGGGAAGGTGATAGCGAGCCATTTCCTCAAACATCTGCAGTTCACCTGCTACAGGTACAACCATGATGCTGACAGGAAAGGAGTACCTGGGATTTTGATCCTATAGCAGTGAAGGAATGATGTATTCCTAAGTCAGGACGGTGTGTGGCTTGCAGAGGAGCTTACAAGTAATGGTGTTACCATGTTATCTACTGTCTGTGTCCTTTTAGATGGTAGAGGTCACAGGCTTTGAAGATGCTATTGAAGGAATTGAGTGAGCTTCTGCAGTGCATCATATAGTGCACAAAGCTCTCACTGTAGCAGGTTGCTACATCCTATTTGGTGTTATGCATCTTGGGCATGTATTGGGGAGACAGAAAGTAAGTTAGTTAGTGAAGAATTTTCAGCTTCTTACCTGGTTTTGTTGACCCAGTATTGTATAGCTGATCCACTTCAGTTTCAGGTCGAGGGTAACTCTAATGTGATAATTGTGAGGGAAGCAGTGATGATAATACCACTTCATATCAAAACGATTGCAAGAGATGGTCAATGCTTGGTCAGTATGGTGTGCATGCATCCATGCTGCCATAATACTGTAGTCACGTATGCCATATTAGTTGTGGGCAAAAGATTTACTTCAAAGTCCGTCCATGAATTATTTGGGTTTTTCCGGCTGCTCAACATCTTTGTGGACACTTTTACTGACACCAACCTTTTATTTCCAGATTTTCTTTCAAAATATCCTTTTTAATTTTGTGAGCATAAACACTGTCTTGTTGAAATAAAATTTCTTCAAATTGAGTATGACAAGCATGGAGGGGCATTGCAGTTATAAAATATTAAGAAGACTTTGCTGTTTAACAAAATCTTAAACCCTGATCATTCTCTTTCTGGTTTAGTTGCTAATTCAGCAGTGGTGACTCTGTGAGATGTACTTGGGCTGATTTATCCAAGTTTGTCTGTAAATTTGGGCATCATTATACCATGTGTAGGGAACTGTGGCTTGCTAACGAAGTTGAATCTCTTGTCAAGAGAATGAAGAAAACTGATGTTAGGATGAGACGTGAAGCTCAGTCAGAGTGCTTGAGAGTTACGGGTTAGCCAGGAAAGACCAAAAGAGAGAGCTAAGAAGGAGCATGAGAAATCACTGGCAGATAGGATCAAGGAAAACCATCAAGTGTTCTATAAGTATATCAGGAAGAAAAGAATGATGAGAAAGTTTACGGCCAATCAAGGATAGTTGTGGGATGTTGGGCATGGAGTCCGAGGAGATGGGGAAGCACTTAAAGAATATTTTTTGTTCATTTTTACACTGGAAAAAGACAGTGTTGTCAAGGAGAATACTGCGATGCAGGCTATTAGACTAGATGGGATTGAGGTTAACGAGGAGGTGTTAACAATTCGAGAAAGTGTGAAAATAGATAAATCCCCTGGGCCAGATGGGATTAATCCGAGAATTTTCTGAGAAGCCAGGGAGGAGATTGCAGAACCTTGAACTTTGATCTATATGTCGTCATTGTCTACAGGAACAGTGCTAGAAGACGAGAGGATAACAAATGTTGTCCCCTTGTTTGAGAAGGGGAGTAAAAACATCCCTGGTATTATAGACGAGTGAGCCTCATTCAGTTCTGGGTAAGATGTTGGAAAAGGTTATAAGAGGTAGGATTTATAATCATCAAGAAGGGAATATGTTGATTAGGGATAGTCAACACATTTTTGTGAAGGGTAGGTCGTGTCTCACAAATCCTATTGAGTTCTTTTGAGAAAGTGACCAAACAGATGGATGAGGGTAAAGCAGTTGATGTGGTGTATATGGATTTCAGTAAGGCATTTGATAAATTTCCCACTGTAGGCTATTGCACAAAGTACAGAGGCATGGGAGAGAGGGTGATCTAACTGTTTGGATCAGAAATTGGCTCGCTGAAAGAAGACAGAGTGTAGTAGCTAATGAGAAATGTTCATCCTGGAGTTCAATAACGAGTGATGTAACGCAAGGATCTATTTTGGGTGCACTGCTGTTTGTCATTTTTGACTCAGATGAGGGCATAGAATGATGGGTGAGTAAATTTGCAGATGACAGGAAGGTCAGTGGAGTTGTGTATAGTGCTGAAGGGTGTTGCAGGTTACAGAGGGATATAGATAAGCTGCAGAGCTGGGCTGAGAAGTGGCAAATGGAGTTTAATGCAGAAAAGTCTGAGGTTAGGAAGGAGCAACAGGAATAAGGAATACTGGGCTAATGGTAAGATTCTTGGTAGTGTAGATGAGCAGAGAGATCTCGGTGTCCATGTAAAGGTCCTTGAAATTTGCCACCCAGCTTGATAGGGTTGTTCCGAAGGCATTAGGTGCATTAGCTTTTATTGGTAGAGGGATTGAGTTTCAGAGCCACAAGGACATGTTGCAGCTGTACAAAACTCTCGTGTGGCCATACTTGGAGTACTGTGTACAGTTCTAGTCACTGCATTATAGAAAGGATGTGGAAGCTTTAGAAAGGGTTCAGAGGAGATTTACAAGGATGTTACCTGGTATGGAGGGAAGGTCTTATGAGGAAAGGCTGAGGGACTTACGGCTGTTTTCATTAGAGAGAAGAAGATTGAGAGGTGATTTAATTGTGACATATAAGATAATCAGAGGGTTAGATAGGGTGGACAGAGAGAGAGACTTTTTCCCCAAATGGTGATGGCTAGCACAAGGGGACATAGCTTTAAATTGCAGGAGGATGAACAGATGTCAGAGGTAATTTCTTCAGTCAGAGTGGTAGTGGTGTGGAACACACTGCCTGCAACAGTAGTGGACTCATCAACTTTCAGGGCATTTACATGCTCATTGGATAAACATATGGATGAAAATGGAATAGTGTAGGATAGATGGGCTTCAAATTGGTTCTACAGGTCAGTGCAACATTGATGGCCAAAGTGCCTGTAGTGTGCTGTAATGCTCTTTGTTCTATGTTCATGTGACTTTGCCATGTCCTCTAACCAGATGCCTTCGAGACAATGGAGAAGATGACAAGATGCCATCCATCCGTAGGAGGCAGCGTGGGCTTCTGCTCAGGCTGCAGCAGGAGCAGGTATGACCCACTGAATGCCAGGGAAAATGTTGGGCTACCCACTCAGACTTCATGAATGAGCATGTTTCCCCAAGGTTCCGATTTGATTTCAAACCTTTTATTAAAGGTGATCCAGTTTTTCCTTGAAATGCCAATAACAAATGCTACTGAATGTAATGTATATGCTCGGCCTAGGGACAGATTTCCATGCCATGGTGTTTCTGAATGCAGTTTTTCTACTGGCAATGCCCACGGCAGCACCCTGGGGCTGAAACATCTAGAGTGTTCTTCGGCCAGTAATTAATCTGCATTGTCTCTCCAGGCCAGCAGACATCTATCTTTGTTCTCCCCTTTTTTTGTTTTAAAACAAGTTGCTTTTCAAAGTTCAATTCTCAACTTCAGCTCACAATTCCAAACCAAAAATGAGAAAAATATAGTGATGGTCTCAACAAGTTGCTGATTTTTGTTGTCAGAGGTGTTGCCAATCACGCAGTGTCAGGCAGTATCACACAGACTTGGAATGTTACATTATTTGCTGTTGGACCCACTACAGATTTGTCAGATTCTGTACTCACTCAACCCAGGCACACTTACCAACTTGCCCAGCAGCAAGAACTAATACGCAATTCTCATGAGTGGAAATCTGCCTATTCATCATCTTTCTCTTCTGCAAAGTACTTGGCAGCTGAGGACAGTTTTTCAGGTTTGAGAACTCAGGTTAACTCACCACAGGCCAGGAAGCAACCTCCTGAAATAAAATCAGAAATGCTCACTCAAAGTTAGGCATCAGCTGTTGAAAAAGAACGTGAGTAACTCTTTCATGATAATTTTCCACCTGGAGTACTTGACTGTTTGAGTTCGTGTTGACAATACATTTTGTCGAAAAAAACCCCACAAAGTTTTCATCAAGAACAAGCATTATAAGTTGTAAAAGTTGCACAGTGCCACCTGGAAACTGTGCAACTTAGAACTTAATGGGTTATGGAGTTGCGTGCCCTGACTTCATTTTTGTCTGTAGTTTGTCGTCAAAATAAATTTATTGACGACGTAAAGACGGGTTTGGTTGGTCTCTAACATGGTAATACATTGTATACAATTTCACCACAGGCTGAAATCAGGCATCTTGAAAAAGCCAACAAGGCTGCTCACAGGGAGAGGCAGCTGATCCTGAAACAGCAGGAGGAGATTCAACACATGCTCCAGACCACCAGGGAAATTCAGGAGAGGCTCAAATCAGTTGGGGAGAGCAAGTTGGTTAGTATCCCACCATTTGCAAACATCTGAACTGATCAATTCAAGGTTACTATTAAAGTAAGGAATTACTTACTCTGCAGCATGAATGATGGGTGGTCAATTTCAATCCAAACTTGCTATCAGCCAGGTTTCTAGTCTATATTATCATTACAATATAAATAAAACTTTTAATATTTTACAGAAAAGATGTAAGAATGGTTTGTCTGCCACTGAGAAGCATCAACCTAAGCCTCGGTACCTTTATTAAGTTGATAACATGTTCACATGTTCCCTTATGTAGAGGCCAAAACTCTGCAACCTAAAATACCAGGAATACCTGCTGCTGCCGAGAATACCATCCTTTGTATTCATCTATATTGTGTTTTGTTCTGCATTCTGTAGAAGTGACAGCACAAGAAATGGAGCTTTCAGCCCAATGTATCTGTGCTTCTGTTCTTTCGCTCCCTGCAATCTGTCTCCGACCTGTTATCAGCATATCCTACAAAGGGGTCAAAACATTTTTGCACTTGATCATGTGCATAGGAATGGGACTAGGTTGTTGAGCCACTCATCTGTTTGCACTTGCTTCTATTATAATTGATCTACATTTTCCTCCCTTAATCTGTTTCCCTAAATAAACATTCCCAACAAACAAAAAAAAATCAAACTCACTTTTAAAATGTTGAATTAATTCAAAGCTCAATTAATTCAAAACTAATGAAACACTCTGCCTCCTGAAAGGAAATGATGTTGCTTAGTTGCAGAAACCTGTCTTTGAATCTC
Organism: Hemiscyllium ocellatum; assembly: GCF_020745735.1. Classification (NCBI taxonomy): domain Eukaryota; kingdom Metazoa; phylum Chordata; class Chondrichthyes; order Orectolobiformes; family Hemiscylliidae; genus Hemiscyllium; species Hemiscyllium ocellatum. Next base: position 15,861,824 of record NC_083409.1, read on the forward strand.
ATCTGTGTTTCACTAATTCTGGAGCTGTTTCCATTTAGGAGCAAACATAACTTTCCATGCGTCCATCTTGGTATATTCTCAGGTTCCAACTCGACAGGAGCAGCGGAATGCAGAACAACCAGAAGTGCAGAATGTTTCCAAAGTGAGCCCCACTTCCACTCTCCTGGAAACAGATACGGAGACGTGGAGTCCCTCCTCTGTTTCGAATTCAGGCAGCGAGACCAGCAACATCATGCAAAAACAGAAGATGCGCAGTCATGTGGATGAAAAGTAATATCTCTTATGGCTTCTTATAAGGCATATTGCTGTGAAAGACTGGCAAGCCAACCAGCTCATTTGTCAGCTGGTGATGTTATGGAGAGGATGAGAAAGAGAGAGACCGAGTGGCTCTGAGCAGAGATAAATATAGGAAGTCCATTTCACTGTGCTTTTCAAAGGCAGTGTGTTTGCTGCAAATGGTGTTTCTAATGATCCCCCCTGAGGTGTTGTCATGTTTGACCCTGCGAGTGGGGCAGCAAAACATCAATATGGCCTCACTGCTACTGCTGTCCAAGTAGGGGAGCTTTTTTCTTACCCTCATCTTTTTTATTCACACCCATTGCCCTGGAGTAACAGTCTCAGAATGGGATTGCACTGTGAAAATTTTCACTCGTGCAAAGCTTGCTTTGCCTTTCAGTGGAGTGTGTTAGGAAACTGGAGGTACATGCAAATGTTGCAGGAATTGTTTTTCCTGGTGGAATTATCAGCTTGACATCATTGTGTTAGCTTTTTTATCCTAAGAAGACAATTGTGTACACTACAGAGAATGCAAACAGGTCTTATTAGGGCAGCACCATGGCTCAATGGCAAGCACTGCTGCCTCACAGTGCCAGGAACACGGGTTCGATTCTACCTTCAGGTGACTGTGTGGAGTTTGCACATTCTCCCAATGTCTGCATGGGTTTCCTCCCGCTGTCCACAAATATGCAGGTTAGGTGGATTGGCCATGCTAAATTGCCCATAGTGCCGAGCGATATGCAGGCGAGGTGAATTATCCATGGGAAATGCAAAGTTACACTGATAGCTTAGGGGAGTGAGTTTTGGTGGGATGCTGTTCGAGGGGTTATTATGGACTCAATGGGCTGAATGGCCTGTTTCCACACTGAGGGATTCTATGATTTGTTCCAATCACTTCACATCAGTGTTACTGCTCCACTTGAGAATCCTGTCACCCTTGCTCATCTATTACACTGACCCTCTATTCCTTTCTCCCTCTAATCTTGTCTATCCTCCCCTTAAACACCCGTATCATATTTGATTCAACTGCTCCCTGTTCAGTCTTCATTGCTGTAATCCAATTCTGCAGAACTTCCATATCTCCCTGATGGATTTCTTGGTGACTACTTTGTGACCTCAAGGTAGCTCTTCCCTGTGAAAGGAAACATTCTGTCTGTATCCAGTCTGCTGAACCCTGTCAACATTTTAAAGACCTCTATTATGTCCCTGTTTGGCCTTCTTTCAGAGAAAAGAGACATAGCCTGTCAACCCTTTCCTGAGATGTGAACCCACACATTCCTGTGACCAACCTTGTCAATCTTGTCTGTGTACCCACTTCAGCTTCTCCTTTTTCTATTTATAGTATGATGATCAGCCTGCACACAGTATCCAAGTGTGGTTTCAGCAAGGTTTGATTCAGGTTTAGCATATTTAATAACTAATTAGATAGGGATGATGTGCTAAACTACTGGTGTTTTTTTCTGATCTAATTGATTTTAATAAATGTGAGGTACTGCATTTTGGTAAGGCAAATCAGGGCAGGACTTAATGGGAAGGTCCTGGGCAGTGTTGCTGAACAAAGAGACCTTGGGGTGCAGGTTCCTAGTTCCTTGAAGACGGAGTTTCAGTCAGACAGGGTCGTGAAGAAACCGTTTGGTGTGCTTGCATTTATTGGTCAGTGCATTAAGTATAAGAGTTGGGATGTCATGTTATGGTTGTACAGGACGTTGGTGAGGCCACTTTTGGAATAATGCATTCAGTGCTGGTGTGTTGTCAAACTTGAAAGGATTCAGAAAAGGTTTACAAGGATGTTGCGAGGGTTGAAGGTTTGAGCGATAGGGAGAGGCTGAAGGGTAACCTTAAAAGTTTATAAAATCATGAGGGGCATGGATAGGGTAAATAGCCGTGATCTTTTTTTCCAGGATAGCGGAGTCAAAAACTAGAGACCATAGGTAAGAAAGGAAAAATTTAAAGTTACCTCAGGGGCAACGTTTTCACACATGTATGGAATGAGCTGCCAGAGTTGGTGGTGAAGGCAGCAATAATTACCACATTAAACAAACATCAGATGGGTTTGTAATCTGTGGTTGGACTGTTCGGAAGGCAGTGCTTGAGATTCTCCCACTATCTAAGTCAGATAGAGAAATGGAGCTGGGGTTGGTTTTGATGAGCTCTGTTGCCATTTGAAGTTAATGAATCCGAGCAGAAGGGGTTGTGTTGATGTAGAGGTGAAGGGAAGTTGGTTACAAATGTTTTGATTGAATATTTGTAATTTCTCCTTCATAATGTGAGGTTTTCTTGAGTATCTAAAGATAAAGCAATTTTGGGGAGATACTCAGCTGTTTTGTTTTTCTTGTTTTGCTCCTTTATTTTGTAAACATCGCTCTCCTGTCACTACTTCTTCTCTGGCTTTACGTCTCATCAGTGGGCTTCTCTCAGAGTCTGTTTTTCCATCCTACATCCCAAATTCCAGATGTCCATCTACAACCAGCTGGTTAGGTACTGTGCAACCTCTGCTTCTCACTGATCGAGCATGCTCTGTTTCATCACATGCATGTGGATGATGTGGGGGGTCGGTGGAGGGTCAAGGGGAAAGGAGCTTTGGCTTCACATAGATGCTGCAAGCTGCTCGTTTGCAATATACTGCATACTTTACAATTAATCTGGAACGTGGTTTTATAGGGGCATTACTGTGAAAGCAAGAAGTTGAAGTTACACAAACAATCTTGAGCTGCTCATGCTAACAGGGTACAATAAAGATTGACCTATTTAACGTTGAGTTGGACTTTTGCAAATAGTCTGGCAGAGTTAGCAGCCCACTAACCTTGATAAATGTAACTTTAAGAAATCTGAAATTTGAGTTGCAAGGTTGAATTTTCATATGGCAGTGCCTCTTTAAGAGTGCAAATGTGTCTTTGGTGAACATTTGAGGTATTCTTATGAATATGAAAACTTAATTGGTATGTAACCGTCACAGTAGACATGAGTATCTCCAACTACATGCAGCTACATGTTGGCTGTACTACATTTCTGAATGAACTTCACCCAAAATTAGTGAAATAATTGAAAAGTATTGCAGAATTAGAAGTGTAAATTATGTTTGTTGTGTGAATGTTGTAATATTGGAAAGCTAATAGTAACTAGCACATTCTCCCAAGGTGAATTAACTGGAACTTTGTAATAATTATGCTTGTGTAAAGCTTTAAAGAGGCTGTAACAAATAATCAGCTTTTTCTTTTGTGATCCAGATAAGCAATTAACATGTTTTAGAAGTAATTGTATATTTTTCCTGTTAGTAACATGAAAAGCAAGATAATAATAAGCCCCTTGAGCCTGCTCTGTCATTCAGTCTGATCATGACTGATCATCCAACTCCAAACCCTGGTCTCACTTTCTCCCCATACCATTTGATCTCTTTACCCCTAACAACTATATCTAACCAAAGATGTGCGGGTCAGGTGAATTGGCCATGCTAAATTGCCCGTAGTGTTAGGTAAGGGGTAATGTAGGGGTATGGGTGGGTTTCGCTTCGGCGGGTCGGTGTGGACTTGTTGGGCCGAAGGGCCTGTTTCCACACTGTAAGTCTAATCTAATCTAAAAAAAACCCTTGAAAATATTCAATGTTTTGCCCTGAAATACACTTTGTGGCAGAATATTTTGTTGGTTCAACACTATCTGGATGAAGAAATTTCTCCTCATCTCCGTTCTGAATAGCCTAACCTATATCCTTTAGACTATGACCACTGGTTCTGGCCTACCCCACCATGAAGGCCAACATACCATTTGTCTTCACCACCTGCTGCACCTGCATGCTTACTCTCAGTGACTGGTGTACAAAGACACCTTTTGTTGTAACTCTCCCTTTCCTAATCTATTCAGATAATCTCACTGTCTGTTTTTGCAACCAAAAAATCTCACATTTATCAAAATTATCTTTCATCTGCCATGCATTTTCCTTATCACTCAACTTATGTAAATCACACTTGAAGCATCTCTGCATCCTCCTCACAGTTTACCTTCCACCCAGCTTTGTGTCACCCACAAACTTAGAAATAGTAATAGTTCCCTCATTTAAATCATTCGTATATATTGTGAATAACTGGGTTTGAACCACTGATCCCTGTAGTACCTCACTGGTCACTGGCTGCCACTCAGAAAATGGCCTGTTTATTCCAGCTCTTTGTTTCCTGTCTGCCAACTAGCGCTCTGTCCATGCAAATACACTCCCCCCATCCCCCGCTCCGATCTCTCATATTATATGCTAATTTCTTATGTGGGACCTGATCAAAAGAGTTCTGAAGTCAAAGTAACACCCACGGGTTGCCCCTTATCAATTCTACTAGGTAGATCCTCAAACTTTCAGTAGATTTGCTAAGTATGATTCTCCTCTTTTAAATCCATGCCAACTCTGTCCAATCCTGTCACTGTTCAGTAAGAAACTTGACTGTACGCCAATATAGCTTGTAAATGTATCTGCTCCCAGAATTTGGAAAGCGGGCACACTGCCCTCCAAAGAAAAATCTGCTGTTGCATGCTTCACTCTTATCGCATACATTTATTGTCCAATTCTTTCATGTGATCATTGATTTTACAAACAATTTCTAAAATTCTTTAAATCCTGAAGAAATGTGACGCTAGCCCTTTGTAGAAGTGAATGGAAAGTGTGATGCTTGCTTGACCTTTGTCTCTATGGATCAGACCTAACCGAACCTTTAGCAAGGTGTGGGATGTGTCCCACAAACATTTTTAAAAAGCAAAGATTATTCTCTGAGATTTAAGTGTTCAATTAGGTATGATCAAAAAACTTCGTAAAAATTGAGAGTTTGTTTTCAGCTCCTTTAAAGAGACATGCTCTAGGCCGACAATTTTGTGACATGTGGTCATTCTTTGATAAAGGTGGCTGTGTCCAACACTACAGGATTTTGTGCAGAAGTGTCTAATTGGCTGGGTGAGCTTTATTACTGGTGTAACTTGGCTCATTTTGGGATGGAATGCTACTTTGAATTAAATCGTGTTTTTAAACTGAGGTGACTTTCTCTAACTCAAGTGTGGAAACTACGCTCAAGTTTACGCTTTTGTTTCACTTTTGCAGATGAGTATTTTTCCGATCTGTTTTATAAATAAAGTTCAATATTGAAAATGCCAGCAGCATCACTGAAGAGAAAAAGACATTATATTTTTCAAGTCCAGTGACCTGTTGTCCGTTCAGACGAAGATTTAGTGAACTTAAAACATAACTTTTCTTTCTCTTCACAGATGCTGTCAGACCTGCTGAGTTTCTCCAGCACTTTGCTTCTTCGGTTCAGATGTTCAGCTTCTGCAGTTCTTTGTTTTGTTACAAATCCTAATAATTTGACTTGGGGAGTGAGAGGCAGCAACTGTGATTAACTAGGATAAAAATCCTTCACCATGGCAAAAGAACACATAATTCTTTACACTTTACAAAACACTGTACTGTAAATAGGAAATGCAGTTGAGCTAAATACAAGAAGGCATAGCACCTGACTGGTCTCAAACTTTTTCCCAAACTTTGAGGACCAGGCTATCAGAATTTTGTTTGCACGCTTCCTTTGAGATCACAGTCCACAAATGTCCCAGTGCCAACCCCTGGGCCGGGCCAGGTTACCAATTGCAGTGGGGTGGGGAAATCTGTGTCAGACTGAAGTTTTATTTAAGAGCAGCATTGCAGATTGAAGTTGTTGGTTTTGACTAATATTGCGTCAGCAAACTTGGAGGAAATCCTTCTGAATGTGTTGATTAACTGCACTGAGCCTATTTACATGCAGTAGTGCTGCAATGTTCTGGGATGTGTGAAGGGGCCAAGGAGACATTGCCCTGAATTTTGTTTGTGTTGTGAAACTATCACCCAAACAGTGTTGAATTTCAAAAGTAAGAATTATACATTTTGAGCTGCAGGTTAATGTCCAATTTTAGAAATGAATATCAGCGCTAGCTGACACTTTCTTTCGCTCTCCCCCGTCCTGCTTGCATGTCCATCAGGTTTCACACTAAACGGGAGCAGAAACTCCAACGGCGACGGCGTGCGGAGGAGCTGCTGGAGTGGAAGCGGCGGCTCGATGCCGAGGAAGCTGCGATCCAGCAAATGGAAGAACAGGCTCAGGCTGCTTGGGACCAGCAGCTCAAAACAAACATGATAAAGAGAGAGGCAAGCAAGAAGATTCCCGAATTGAACGGTAATGTTAGCCTCTGTTTCTTGTTTGTTTGTTTTTCTTCAAGACAGTAATGCATTTACTGTGGTTCTGACTGCTTTCAAGTGCACTTTGGTATGGCTGATTGTCATGGCACGTGTGAGGTGATGTATTGATGTGTAAATGTCATCAGTCTGCATTAATGCAGAAGAAGCAAGGTGTAAACCTGGCCTTTTACTTAGCCTGTCTCATTCATTCAAGGAAATCACATTTCCCAAGCATCTGCCGTGATGCATTTAAACAGCATAGGTCAGATGTTGGAATTATCATCTTTCTCAATGGTACCTTGAAACGATAGCTCAGTGTAGTTTCCCACTCACCCTCTCGAGGGAGACTGAAGTTTCAGATTTTAATTCCTTTCACTGCTGGTGGTTGCGTATCACTTGCAGAGTTGAGAAGCAGCAAAAGTTGTAATCAGTGTGAGAGCTTGGATGTTGTTTATACAAGACTATGTGGCCACTTTGTTCACACGGAAAAATCTAATTTTCTTTGCAATATTGATAATTAATTTCATTCCTCACCATTAGCAGCAACATGAAACTATCTCCAGGACTGCACAGAATGTTGTATCGGAGTATTTTGACGATGAGCAGATATGTCTGATAGTATCTGAGTTGGCTCAAGGTGCTTTTCATCAGTGACCTGTGCATACTTAACTTTCTCTGGTTAATTGTTTCTAACCTACTCCCCTTATGATACTGTTACATGCATCTGAAGTAAAGAATATATTGAAAGGAGGATGAAGTTGTAAGACAGTCATACTGAATTGTGCATCTCACTTTAAGCACTGTTAATCCATTGCTGTATAAATGTTCTAAGTATTGTTATTTTCTGTAGACACAGGCAGTGAGGAAGAATGTCCTGTGCCGCCTTGCTCCCAGCCCCACAGGGACAGTTCAGTTCCTGAGGAAGTTAGAATTTCACCTGCTCAGTCACTGGAATCACCATCAGCAGCCCTTCGGATGACCACCAGTCCTGACCATCCTATTTTCACGGATGGTGTTTATTCCCAGGATTTTGTTGCAACACACAGTAAAATGGTAAAAGATGTTTTGCATTGTCTTTTTTACAAAAACTGTTTCTAATGAGTAAAGAATGTCATATAAGGCTGCAGAGAATAGCAAATCCTTGGCTTTGCTCAAAATCAGTCCCAGGGAAACAGGAAGTGGAGAGAATGGGAAACAATATGGAGAGGGGGGTGGGAGATCTGAGGGAATGGGAGTTCTGAGAATGAATGGAAAATATAAGTGTGGGGGAAATGGGAATTCTGAGTGGGGTTGGGAAACATGGGAGTGGGATGAAATGGAAATTCTGAGAGGGAATTTGAAACGGGAGTGGCAGAGAATGGGAATTCTGAGGGGGAATGAGAAATGTAATGTGGGAAAGAATAGGAATTTTGTGAAGGCATGGGAAATATGTGCGGGCTCGGTGGATTAACAATGGGAAATCCAGGTGGGGGAGGGGGCTCTGGGTGGGCTGGTCCTCGGAGGGTTGATGTGGACTTAAAAGCCCAAATGACCTGCTCCGACACTTTACGGAATCTCTGATTATCTGTCTCTGTCCCACCTCCGTTCTTCCACTGCAGAAACCTCGTCAATGTCTGTCTTACTTCCAGACTTGACGATTGTATTATACTACTTGTTCTATTCCAGAAAGCCGATTGGTGAAGGATAATACCAGAACCAGTCTTTGCACCATTTAAATTAATTTATATGATTATACATTGCAGGCAAGCTATTTGTATTCCTTTAATTAAATCTGTGAGAATTTCAATTTTAATTGCTCCATTCATGGAAAAGCCTTCAGTTACTAAGACAGTGACCTCTTTAATCCCCTCCCTGAACTTTACTTCTGTCTGTGTCACTTTCCTCCTACAAGACACTCGAACTGTATGACAGATTTCACATCTGCCCTTGGATCTCTGTGAGGCTCAGTATCATGTTTTATTCTATTTCTGTGAAGCTACTTGGTTTGTTTTATCATATGAAAGATTTGTTATCAATGCAAGTTTTTAAAGATAAAACAGGAAGAAAACAGGTAACTGTGAAATAAAGCATCCGAGCAGATTTCAAAAGTGATGACTGTGCTTAAAAAAGCCTCAACTTTCAGATGTGGAGGTATGATGGGTGGGTACATGCACTTTTTAAAAAACATTTGACAACGTGTCATACATGAGATTAATTGGCAAGGAATTAAGGCAGGGATAGCAAACGGGATTTAAACAGATAGAAGGGTGGAAATATAGAAAAGGACTTGGGGAAGTTCCAGAGTGGTTCAAGAAAGTCGTGGTTTCTGGCTTTGCTTCTGGGGGCACTTTTATTTCCGGTGTTCATTTCATAATTTGATTATGTGCTAAGAGCGTGTGGTGTTGAAATTCAAAGTATTGTAAAATAAGAAGAATGATGAGTGTTTTGGAAAAGTTAAGGAAGCTGTGAGGAGTTTTGAGAAGAAGCTTAAAAAGGAGTAGAAAGCTTTTGTTTTCACTCCATCAAGTAAATTTTGTATTGAGTTTGAGTACTCAGTCTTAAAAAATATACTGTTTAATGATCTGGATCTCACTCCATGTGGAAACCTTGACTTTCATTACATGGCTGAGAATAAATTGGAAATGAATTCCAGCCTGTGTCTGATTTGTCAGACATATTCTGAGATATAAAGCAAAGGTTGTCGTTTGTTTGTCTCCTGTTTTCATGCTTTGATTTCACAGTTTATTAAAACCATGTATTGTTCATTAATGTTTTGAAATGAATTCCATCATTTTTGTTCCTGACCTTCAGTATCTAGATTGACCAACAGTATGTGTACTTTGCAGCAGGGCAGCCCAGTGCAGGAGCCCCAGTCCCGAAAAGATGTGCCCCGAAAAATCCAAGGGGAAATTAACTTTGCTTTTGCTGAAGATGCAGTCGAGATTGTGACACTGGTTCATGGAGCGGCTGAGGAGCTGTACAAATGGCAGGAACTTGGCCATGATTTGGGGGATTTGCAAATACCCCCAGAATTCGGGAATTATAAATGGAAGGATGATGAGAGTGTCAGCAGAAGAGCTTACTGTGAGGTGAGACCCAGATTTTGCATTTGAAAACAAAATTATTTTTTCTTTGTTAAGCAAGAAACGTGTGGGTTAAGAGTGCTCCATTGCAGCTCTGATTGATGATATGTATAACAGAGCATGTTAAAAACATTATCTCGATCCTGATGACTGCATTGAATTCAATTTACCATTTTGCCCCTTCCCTAAAAATCCAAAGCCCCTTTCTCCTCCACTGTTTGTACTCTCCCATTATTAATTTATCATCATCATCATCATCATACTATTATCTGTTAAATCCCATCTGTCATAACTTTGCCCAGTCTGAGAATCTGTAGATTCCGTTTCTATTTACATAATATATAGTGTCCCTTCCAGCCACTCAGTGTTTTTTATTTCAAATTCTTCTTTATCGTTTCTGTCTTTCTATTGCTGTTTCCATTGGTTGATAATACAATATTTGATTATTATTCACCTTCTTAAAACTCTCTAGAATCTTGATCTAGAAGCTAGAATCACAGGTCATTCCGTAACTTTCAGATAAAGAAAGCCTGAAAGGTTGAACTTCTCAATCTGTGATCATGTCTGTACCTCTTTTCCTGATAACATCTTGAGAATTTGCACGATGTTGAGATTCCCAAAGTTGACCAAAGTATTCTAAGATCTTATGCAGCTTAACGTGGCTGTAATTGTTTGTGTCTATGTGGCCTTTGCTCTCATCTGATTAGGATCTTACCATTTCAGGTGTAATTCCTTTTCTTATCCACACGATGTATTACTTCATCCCACTCTTAACTTCAATTCCATCTTTCGGTAAATATTCTTCTGTAACTGTCACTGCAGTATAGTTCCATCTCTGTCCCTTCAACCCAAGTTGGAATCATTTGATTCCTTTCTCTTAAATTCCCAAGTCAAGATTATGTTTATTACGATAACAATTAAGGACGATCTGAGTATGGGCTCCTGTGGACCCCTTCCATTCTCCACACCTTTCTTGTGTGAAATCTTTATTTTACCCTGACCTGCATTTTCCCAACTACCTCTATTCACTTGACTGTGCTCCCCTTCATTTGAGGTGCCCCTGAGTTTTGCCTTTGGTCTTCTCAGAGGTAACTACTTGAAATACTTTCTGAAAATCCATGTCAACCCTGTACACTTTTTTCCCACTAATCTGCTCCTTTACTAATACAGCCTTGTCAAATCGCTTGCTAGTTCACAACCTGCTAATTAGAAATTCATGCTAATTGCTATTGTCTCTTTAACTGCTCGTCTTTCACTCCATGTTGTTAACTCTTAATTTACCAACAAATGACACAAAACTAACTGATTGAGAAATTCCTGTTTTTCTTCTTATTGAATGAGGAGTTAGCTGCCCTCCAACCCTCTGGTCGAATTTTAGGAGGTAATAATTGGAGCCATGATAGTTTGTTTTCTATTTACAGCATGTCCCACAGATGTCATTCATTTTGTTTCAAAGATTTGCCTCCTTTTATGTTGTGGTGCCTTCCTTAGTATTATGTAGGTAATCTTGTCTAATACATCTGCACCTAGCCTTGTTAGTTCTGCAATCCTTTTAAACCCTTTCTCTCATCTCTCTTTTGCCTTCTCTACTGGAATCAATGAAATTCTAAATTTATCCTTGATTCAGATCGTGAATCAAACAGTTGTTATTTTATATATTTTGAACAGTATTCCCTTTTATTTTCACTGTCGTGATCTAACAAGCTTTTTTTTTGGGTGGAGAGGACGTATCTAATATAATATTTTCTTTGTTACTCTTTTACTACTTCCAGCTTATCTTTAATGTGACAAGGGAAATCTTTGCTGACATCTTTTCTGACGACCTCCGTGCCAGCCCAGCCCCGTGGATGAAGCCAAGCCGAATTAGCTCTTTGTTCTTCAAACGAGCGAGGAACCCACAGAATTTAAATGAAGTGAAGGTAATAACTCCATGTAATCCTTTTTTCCTATTTGTCAGTAATAATGTGACAAACGTGATGCTGGTTGGAGTTAAAGTATGTAGATTGAGTAAGTGAGTGACTCAACTTGTAAACAGTGGTCACTATCCTGACTGGGAAATCTGTCACTGCTTCTTGGAAGTCCCTCCCTAATGAGATTGTGGGTGTAGCTCAGCACCATCTTCTCAAGGACAACCAGGAAGGGGCAATAAGGGCTGGCCAGCCAGTGACATCCACATTTCATGAATTATCAGAAAAAAATTCCTCGATGCTCATTGAGTACCAAGGAACTCCATTTTAATTCTAAACTCCTCAATGACCATTTTTTAAATGACTCAGAGGGTCTGGGCATCGCCGGCTGGCCAGCATTTAATCACTGATCCTAGTTGCTTTTGAGAACCTGGTAAGCTGTCTTTTGTAACCACTGCCGTCCATGAGCTGTAGGTAGACCCACAATGTCCTTCGGGAGGGAATTCCCAGAATTTGATACAGCAATCCTGAAGAAACAATTATATTTTTCGAAGTCAGAATGATGAGTGGCTTGGAGGGGAACTTGCAGGTTGCGGTCTGCTGGTCGTGTCCTTCTTGATCTAAATGGTCACAGATTTGGGAGGATCTGGCGAAAGATCTCTGAATTTCTGCAATGCATCTCGTAGATTGTACACACTGCTGCTACTGAGTGGAGGGTGGTGGAGGGCATGGCTGCTTGCGGATGTGGTGCCAATCAAGTGGGCTCCTTTGCCTTGGATGTGGCGAGCTTTTTGTGTGTTACTGGAGCTGCACTCATTCAGGCAAGTGGGGCGTATTCCATCAGACTCCTGACTTGTGCTTTGTACTCGGTTTGCTATGGGAAATTAGGAAGTGAGTTATACACCCCAGTATTCCAAGCCTCTGACCTGCCCTTGTAGCCCAAAGTATTTATATAATGAGTCCAAATGAGTTTCTGGTCCATGATAACCCCCATGATGTTCATTGTGGAAGATTCAGTGATGGTAATACCATTGAATGTCAAGGGCCATTGGTAAAATTGTCTCTTAGAGTCGTAGAGATGGACAGCTCAGAAACAGACCCTTCGGTTCAACTTGTCCATACAGACCAGTTATCCGAGATAAAATCTAGTCCCATTTGCCAGCATTTCGTCCATTTCCACTTAAACCCTTCCTATTCATATACACCACCAGATGCCTTTTAAATATCGCCATTATGCCAGCTGCCTCCACTTCCTCTGGCAACTCATTCCATGTACACACCACCCCCTGCATGAAACAATTACCTGTTACGTATCATTTAAATGTTTCCCCTCTCACCTCTGCCCTCTATTTTTGGAATTGCCTTCACCAGGGAAAAGACTTGTCTATTTACCCTGTCCATACCACTCATAATTTTATAAATCTTTTCACAGCCGCCTCTCAGCCTCTGGTGCTCCAGGGAATGTAACCCCAACCAATTCATTCTCTTCCTATACCAGAACCCCCCCACCCAGGCAACACCCTTGTAAATCTTTGCATAACCCTTTCAAGATTCACAACATCCTTCCAAGAGCAGGGAGTCCAGAATTGCACAGAATATTCTAAAAGAGGCCTGATCAGTGTCTTATTCAGCTGCAACATGACCTCCCAACTCCTGTACTCAATGCTCTGACCAATAAAGGCAAACATATCAAACACCACCTTCACTGTCCTGTTTACTTGTGACTCCACTTTCAAGGAACTATGAACCTGCACTCCAAGGTCTCTTTGCTCAGCAACACTCCCCAGGACTTTACCATTGAGTGTATAAGTCCTGCCCTTATTTGCCTTTCCAAAATGCAGCACCTCACATTTATGTAAACTAAACTTCATCTGCCACTCCTCAGCCCATCTGAACAAGATCCTGTTGTATTCTGAACCTTCTTCACTGTCCACTGCACCTTCAATTTTGGTGTTATCTGCAAACTTACTAACCATACTATATTCCATGTTCACATCCAAATCATTTATGTAAATGACGAAAAGCAGTGAACCCAGCACCGATCCTTGTGGCACACCACTGGTCACAGGCCTCCTACTGGGAATGGTCATTGACTGGCAGTTTTGGTCCGAATACTATTTGCCTCTTGCCAGTCCAAACCTACATATTGTCCAGATCTTGTTGCCTTTGAACATAACTCCTCAGATATTGAAACAGTCTATGAATGGTACTGAATATTGTGCGATCATCCGCACTTCTGACCTTAAGATGGAAGTAAGGTCAGGAACTGAGGAACCCCATTTTATTCTGATCCTCGAGGAAGCTCATTTTACTCCAAACTGGAGACACAATGTAATAGCTCTGAGTGTTAGCCATGGCTCAGTGGCACTCTTCCTCAGTCAGCAGAGGGGATTAAGCAAACGCTGAAGTGAAGTCCTGGATGACAGTCCTGGTGCAGTACTGAAGTATTGTTTTCAAAGTGAGGCCCCATTTTCCCCCTTGGGTGAGTTTTTTTTTAGAAAAGGTTTTTAGTGCTACTTTGAAGAGGAGTGAAGTTCTCCCTCATGGTCCTGGTCAATCAGGAGTCATTATGGCTAAACGTTTACTGAACCATTTGTATAATTTGTGGGAACTTGCTGTGTGAAAGTTTGTTGCAGCTTTTGATGATATTATAATAGTGGCTGTACTTCAAAGGTTGGGAACAACATGGTACAAGTGAGATAAGTGATATGCTGTTTTTGACAATTTGAGGTTAAGGTGGGTGACTTTAGCATTGGTTACAAAGTATTGTCCAGCACGAAGACCAAGTTCTTTACAATTCCAACAATGCAACTTGTGGCACTGACATTGAAGTGTACACTGGATGACTCCTTCCAGTAACTCAGACTTGCAACACTGCAATGTGAACTTTTTACCACAGTCTAAAGTCGACATCAACCTTCTCATTGTCTGACTTCCCCTTGTGCACAGTTTGTGAAGTGTTGCACTTTGCCAGGGACTGAGAATGGACATGTGTAAATCAGCTTTTCATCCACACAGCAAATTTGGAACTGTTCATTTCCTTTGCTTTGTCTTTATAACTTGACTCAAATGTATCTTCAGTCTGAACTGTTTCACACACCAACATTTCTGTGCATGTTACTTGCCTTTGATGGTGTTAGCCAAGAAACCTATCAAAATCTTCCTGCCTGGAGCCATGTGAGGCAGTGGTCAGTGGCTAGGTCATATAGCTTTGAAGCACTCATCTGTTAAATTGAGAATGATTTGACCATCCTGAAATGCTGGGAGCGCTGTATGAATCCATGTCAGCCCCAATATTTATTGTGAGACTTCCCACAGCGCTGATCTTCAGTTGGCTGCCTACAGTCGATTAAAGGCAGAACATTTTTGAAATTTGACGAAGCAGAGGCTTCTTCGAAGATGCTGTAGGCAAAGTGCTGAACCATGTAATGCAGTGAATAATTCATCATTTCTCAGCCAAGGTCTTAGGCAAAGGAACATTTCAAACCTTCTTTCAATTTGGCAGCATCGCATGTTACCTTAAAGTTGTATTGTCTGTGCTTTTGGATCTCACTAATGTTATTCATTTCAGTTATAATTAAGTTTCAAAGCATTTAGCAGATTTTTGTTTCATTGAACATGCTTTGAGTTCCATCCAATTTTACATAATTCTGAATGGGGGAAGAATCAGAAGGTCGAAGCATCAAAGTCTTCGTTGAGCAGTTTTAGGGAAGAATAATGGATTGGGAGTGGGTTTGTCTGTGTATTTAGGGTGGGTGCAACAGCTGCCATTTCTCCTGTGCTTCTACCCACAGATCTTCATTTCTAATGAAGTTTTGAAGTTATTTGGGTTGAATGAAGAGCAACATCAGAAGACGACTTGGCAGAAGTTGAAGAAATTTGGCACCAAACAACGTGATCGGGTGGACCATATTTTGGTAGGTGCTTCAGTTTAGGAACTGTTCAGTTTTATATTGTACCATTGTATCACAATTACGAAACCTCATTGTACATCTGAATTTTCTATTATTTTAAATGACAAAGGCTTTATCTGTCTTTGGCTGACCTGTCTGGCTATCCTGCATTTGTCCAGAAAATGCTTCAACTTTCTGACTGAATTGAAAACTTGGCCCTCGCTGGAGTAATTTGCTGAAATTCATTAGTTGCCACAAAAGTTTCAAAGAAATTCAGAAGTACATTGAATTCCTCACTCACCTAATGAAAGCAAATTACTGCAGATGCAGGAATCTGAAACCAGAAGAGAAAATGCTGGAAAATCTCAGTAGGTCTGGCAGCATCTGTAAGGAGAGAAAACAGTCAGTTAGACTCGAAATGTCAGCTCTTTTCTCTCCTTACAGATGCTGCCAGACCTGCTGAGGTTGTCCAGCATTTTCTCTTTTAGTTCCTCACTTACCTGTCTTTTAGACCCAGTTTTACAGAAAGTACAGGTCAGGGTTCTTTGCTTAACAAGAGTTACAGTTTGTTACAAAAAAATGCAAATAATTACCAACCACTGGCATATAACTACTAACTAAAACTAACAACCCCTCCCACATGCATTCCTCATTACACATACACAGATAGAAAAACAGGGACAAAGTGCACTGGGTGTTTTGCATAAAGAGAAAGACTGGGAACGTACTTCCATGGTACCTATTGATCGCCTTTCTTGAGATAATCCTTGTGCTGATCAGAATGCTGTTCCTTGATCTTCCTTCTCCAGATGCTTCCATTTGTTTTCAGGAGGCACAGGGTGACTAGTTCACATGTGTACAAGTCTGTAACTTATCAATTAATAGCCACAGCTTACAGCAAGTGCTGAAGGGAAAAGAAGCTGGTTTTCTTCAGACTTTTCACTGTGGAGACAGATCCTCAACTTGTGGAGATCTTGTGATTTCTCAATTCACTTGTATACAGCCTCGGCTGATCAGCTACCTGGGAGCCAATCTCCGTTTTTGTCCAAAGGATATTTGTCTGTGGCCTAGTGACTAGTTAGCTACTTACTATTGACTGAAGCTCCCATTGAACACAGCCCTTGGCTGGAGCTTGTCTGAAAGTGAGTAGCACTTAGTGTGTGTCAGGGAACTTGCTAATGAAAAGTGCCAGCAATCCCTGACCAATCCTTGGGTTTTAAAATTGCTTTATCCCCATTTGAGTCGAAAATCAAAAGTATAGAAAAATTAGAAGACAGTTTTTGCAGACCTTTCCAGTCCTCCCCATGTGTTGGTGTGTCACAGCACAACATGTGTCAGCAGATTGATGAGTTTAACAGGTCTGTAAGAACACTGTTATCTTCAGGCCACACCACCACCTTGTCTTGGTCAGATATCACCTTTCCTTTTATATTTACATGGTTAATCTCCTGGAATCCCTGAGCTTGCAGTGCTGTGGGAGTACCTTCAACACGCAGGCTACAGCACTTCAAGATAAATATCTTTCCAAAGAGAAATGGTTGGTGGGGGGGGGGCGGGGGGCAACATGCATCCCAACACTGAAGTTTTAAAAAATTGGGTGCTTGGTATGCCAAAAATTTCAAATCATTGCCTTTTTTCCCTCTTTGGATCAAACACTTCCAGCTGATAGTGTGCGTCCATTAGGCAAGGGTTGGAAGTCTCTGCTCTGCACCAGCTCAAGTAGTGATACCGTCAGGCCACAGCTACACCAGGGCAGAGGGCCAGCCTAAAGTTAAAACATGTAATTCAGTTACACTCACCAGCTCTTTCCTTGTGGTGGGCATTCCTTTCTGGTTGTGCGTACTGAGTAAAACATCTCCACTCGTTTATGATGTTACTGGCAATATTGGTGATTGATCTCACTGGTTTGAGGAGTTGTGGCATTGGAATCAAATTCAAAACCAGGTAAGAACAGGATTAAGCCAGCAGGACCCTTCAGTCTGTTCTCGTACTCCTAATCATAGCTGATTTGTATCTACCTCTGTATATTGATCTCCTAATTTTTCCGAACTGTTATTTGACCTTACAAATATCTGTCAAAACTTGTATTGAAATGCTGTAACAGTCAGAATAGTTTTTAAGGCTGGAAGGAATCAGATTATTTTAGTATTGTTTGTGTGACAATAGGCTTCTTCACATCATCCCCCTAATCAACCTAAGTCTTATTTTCCTGTATGCCCTATTTCTGGCATGCCTCGTAAAAGGAACTAGTTTCTCACTTCCTTCGCTGTCAAATCGTTTAATCATCTCAGTCACTTCTATAGATCCACCCCCTAGTCATCTTTACTCAAGAGAATACAGGCCTCGTTTATCAAATAAAAGTAAAAAATGCTGGAAATATTCAGGTCAGACCTAATTTATGTAGCCTGTCCTTAACCTTCTCAGACTTGGTATTGTTTTGTACAAGAATAACTAGTGACTCTCCATTGATCTCGCAGCGAACCCTCCAGAACTCCTGTCCAAGCTCCACTTGCTGTGTGGGAATAGCCACTTGTGTGATACTGGACACAAGGAAAGTGGGAGGCCTGCAGTTTGAGTGATTTCAGGGCAAACGCTGCTCAGTACGAGAGGAAAGAGCTGTAACAAATAAATCTTGATATAAAAACAATAACACCCTCTCTGTTTTTTCTGGCAGGTTCAAGAGCTTTATGAGGAGGAAGCCCAATGGGTGAATTATGATGAGGATGAGCTTTGTGTGAAGATGCAGTTGGCAGATTATATTTTTGAAGTTCTGATAAAAGACACAATAAATGTACTGAATCAGATTCAGGGGCAACAGTTAAGACTCATGTTATCCTAACATGGGCCATGCCATCGGCCAACTTGTGGACTCCAGAAAAAAAACAAACATCATGCCCCGAGCAGAGGAGAATCCACCTCGGCCTCTAAACTCCTCTCTCTGATTGAGTTTTGACATTTGGCATAGAATTTCCTCCATAAGTAGTTGGTTTGGGATATCGATCCTTACTGGAGTCAGACGACTGGCAGGATGTGGATACCAAAAGTGCCAACCTTTCTCCTGACCTATTTATATACAACCCGACCCCATTTATTTATCCAAACTGTAGCATGGACTTGAATTCAAAGAAGTTTGCACATTTAATTTTGTTTTTGTATTTACACCTACGTTTACCTTTTTAAAAAGTATATCTAGTGGTGCGATGATATGTGTTTGGTGTATGTTAGCTCTGAGACTCTGAACAATGGCTGATACGAGACACTGAATACTCCCTCTGAGTGAGGAGGACTATATCTGCATGACTGAAGTGGAAGGCAGAAGTATTGAGGATTTTAAATACTTGCACTTACTTCATTATAAGTCTTGATTTTATTTTTTGGTTTTAAATTATTTCAGAATGGACAATTGATTTTTATTCATGTAAATGGACTGTATTTGCGATTTTCAGGAAAACGTTGAAAACTTTGAGCAGCTTTTGAGAGCACTTGCACTAATTCAGAACTTCTTCTGAACTCTCTCTCTCTCTCTCTCTCTCATTCAGAACTCTCTCTCTCTCTCCCCTTCAGAACTCACTCTCTTTTGCTCTCTCTCTCTCTCATTCAGAACTCTCTCTCTCTCCCCTTCAGAACTCATTCTCTTTTGCTCTCTCTCTCTCTCTCTCTCTCCATACTACAGGAATCTCTTTTTCTCCCTCCTTTCTCACCACTCCTGATCATTTCTATTGCATGGTGCTTCTGTCTGTTAATTTTCTCGAATGTTCCTCTTTTTGTAGTAAATATTTATTGAAAATAATTATATTATAATACAGTAATGTGAATAAACCGCCGGCTACTGTTCAAGATACAGTTGTCTCATATTTTGCTTAACTTAAAACAAATCAGCACAAACTCAAATTAAATAAAATAACACTAAATTTAAGTTCAATCCATTAAAATTAAATTGCACTACTTGTACTATATTACATGACTCCACTCGCCGCACTCTCCATCAAAGCTCCTGTCCACAGGAACAACAGTGATTATACCCATATTTATGAGATCACCCACCAAATCCCCGTGATCCCCGGACCACCACATACAGCCCTCGTGCCTCTATAAAGGCCCTAATCAGTACTGCCGACAGATCCATATTGATGTAAATTAGAAAGGGCTGCCATGTCTTATAAAATTGCTCCATTCCGTGGTGCCCCATACTGTCAGGTAATCTTGAGGGACGTGCTCCATCACAAGTCTGTGCCACCTTGAAAGACCTGGAGGCTTTGCTGATATTCAATTCATTAGGATGTCCTTCCTCACACAATGTGTAAGAATGTTGAATAACCTCTTCCCGTGCTCACCCAAAGAGGGAAGTTTCGGTCGTTCCCAAAAGGAGAGACACCAGATCCTCCCAAACTTCCATTCCCAGGATTGTCTCCAGTTCATTCACTTTGGCCCCCCCCGGATCCATAGATCTTGTAACAGGACCAAAAGCAATGTGTAAGGATGTCAATACTGTTTTTACATTTGGGACATTTCGGGGAAGACCCTTTCTTAAACTTTGCTAACCTCTCTGGCTCCATTTGGTTCCTGGGGAGGATCTTCAATTGCATTGCTTGTGCCTTATTGTAGATTGAATTTTTTTTTTACATTCCCTCATTAATCCTCCTACATTTCCGATGAGATTTCTTCCCTTAACTCCTGATTCCAAATCTCCCTGACTCTCTCCAATTCCCCCAAGGCATTCCCTCTCTGCAGATGATATGAGGTACTAACTGAAAGAGCGCCCCCTCATCGGAGCACTCTTCATTCTATATCCGACTTGTTGGGCTGGGCCAAAAACGTAGTCTTCTTCTGTATGTAATCCCTAACCTGGAAATATCGGAAAAGATCCCAATTAGGGATTTCGTATTTCTGACCTAATTGGCGAAAAAACATCAAGACCCCTCCCTCAAATAAATCTCCCAGACAGGGGATTCGATTACGCTCCCATGCTCTGAAGCTGGAGTCCTTTAATCCCAGTCTAAATCCTGGGGCTCCCACTAACGGGGTGAACTACAAATAGCCTCCACCCTGCCGCATTATCCTCCATGCTTTACTGTATTTATGATAATCAGACTTTCACAATGCGCACATACCGATCTCATCTTATCCATGAACAGTAAGTTTCTAAAGGGACATCTCACCTGCGAGGCCTCTGCATCAAGCCACATCGACTTTGAGTCATTACGCACCCATTCACCGACATATAGCAACAGGGTGCTGCTTTGATACTCTTCAGATCTGGGAGGTCCACCGCCCACCCTCCATATCCTGCGGAAGTTGCAATTTGGTAAATTTAATTAAATTGCACCGACAGCGCAAAATAAATGATCTAAGCCATCCCACAAACCTCCGCAGCACCTGGTTGGGTAATAACAAAGGGAGCATCCTCACAAGATAGAACCACCAAGGAACAACATTCACTTTAATCAAGGCTATACAGCCGAGCCATGATCTGGGTATTCCCTCCCATCACTGCAAGTCCTGCTTTACCCTCTCAAACAGTGACACAAGGTTAGCTCCATACAGTTGCGGGAAGTGAGGGGTAATAAAAATTCCCAGATAGGGAAAACCTTTCTGTGACCATCTAAAAGGAAACTCCATTCCGTCCTCCAGTTTCAGTACCTGCACCAATCCCCCCACAGGCAGGACTTCCGATTTTGGAAAATTTATTCTGTATCCTGAAAGGTTGACGAATAATTTAATTTTTTTTTATTAGCCAGGGTATGGACTTTTCAGAGTTAGCTAAAAACAAGAGGACATTGTCCGTGTAGAGAGTGATTTTTGTTTCCCCAACTCCCACCTTCGGTGCCGTTATTTCAGGGTCTTTTCAGACAGTCCCTGCCAGTGGTTCAAGTACCAAGGTAAACAGTAGGGGCAACAGGGAACATCCCTGTCAGCTGCCCCTCCCCACACCAAAATTACTCAATTTCATATTATTCGCGATAATGCCATCCAGATTCATGTCTCCCATCAACCAATCAGGTCATACTCTCTCCCTTTCTCAACCTATCCCCACCTCACCACACAGCTCCCCCAACACCCACCCTGAGTCCTGAAGAAGGGTTACACCTGAAATGTCGACTCCTGAAGAGGTTAGACAGAGAAGGTTGGATTGCAACAAGAGTCACAGGTACTTCATATCTCATCTCATTGAATCAAACCATCGAGCCCATCAATCCTGAAAACAGATTCCAACATTGTAGTCCCATTTGCTGGTTGCACATGTAAAGTCTCTCTCAGGCTGAAGAAAGGAAGCTCTCCACTGAGAAATTAGTGAGCTTAACCCAGATCCTGAACAACAGCACAACAGAATGGAGTGATATAAGTCAGAAACAGTATAAATACAGGGCAGCCTTAATACTGCAGCTAGCACTGAGTGCAGCCAACACAGAGGGGAATGCTGGGAAGTTTGGTCAGTGTGGAAGTTCGGAGAATTCGGGGACGGAGCCTACCTTTGCTTTTCCAAACGGATTTGGAACTGTCACTTCAGCTGCTGGGAGCCTGCACATGCACTTGGTTTGAATGAAACAAAATGATAAACAAGAGAATAGGAGTCTGGTAAGCAGATCAGCTGGAAATTGTTAAGTATGAGGGACTGTCTAAATAGATTGCTTCAGGACATGTCCATTAGGGAAGGTTTATAAATTGAAAGTACTGAAACTTCAAAACAGAGATTGAAGACAATTACTGGTCCAATGAAGGAATGGATATTTTTCATTTATAAGTGAGCTCAATATATTTATTTAACTGAAATGAATCACCGTAAATACATGTGTAGTGAACGTATAAAACGACCTGAACTCCCACTTGGAGGCTGAGTTGAAAAAAATGATACATCCGGGAGGGGCGGAGATACCTGGAGACTTTGTTCCAGAAGGAAGTTATCGGCCTCAGGACAGCACAGTTCAATAAGGGATGACCCATGAGGGAGGCAGATAGGGAGTTGGAGAATACTATGGGACAGGAAAACCCTTCACTCTTCTAAACTCCACTGAGAACAAGACCAGTCTTTCCAACCTTTCCTCATCACACAGCCCACTCATTCCAGGGATCAATCGAGTAAAACTCCTCTGAAACACCTCCAATGCATTTATATTCTTCCTTCAATAAGGAGACCAAACTACCCTCAGTATTTGAGATGTGGTCACACCAATGTTCAGGAAAAACTGAAACATCACAGTCTCACTTTCTGGTCCTTAAGCACGCCTACTCTTACTTTTCCCAGCCTTTTTACTGTCCATGTCTAATTGCCCTGGACAAGGTGGTGATTAGCTGCCTTCTTGAACCCCTGTAGTCTGTGTGCTGTTGGTAGATCCACAATGCATTTAGGAAGGGAATTCCAGGATTCTGACCCAGTGACAATGTAGGAACAGTGTTATAATTCCAAGTCAATCTAGTGAATGGCTTGGAGGGGAACTTGCTGGGGTGATGTTCCCATTGTATCTGCTGCCTTTGTCCTTGATTTAAGTAATCATGACTTTGGAAGGTGTTGTCTCAGGATTTTTGGTGAATCTCTGCAGTGCATTTTGTAAATAATACACAGAGCCGTTACTGAGCATCGGTGTGGAGGGGATGGATGTGTGTGGATGTGGTGTCAATCAAGTAGGCTCATTTTTTTTCAATGAGATTTAAATAAAATAATGTAAGACAACATAAAATAAAATAAAATAAAAATGTGCTGCCGTTTTGATAAAACAAAAAATTGACTCCTCCTCTCCCCACAGAGGCTGCACCTGTTCCCTTTCTCCAGCATCGCGCCTCTATTTGAGATTTGCAGTATTTTGTTTATGTATCTGTTTTAATGCCATTGGTTATAAGAGAAGCATTGGCCAGCACACTGGGGAGAGTTTCCCTGAGATGGTCACAAAGCCCTTATATTCACATCGACCTGAGAGGGCAGTGGTTTAACCGATCATCCAGCAGATGGCATCTTTGCCTTTGCCAGCCTCAGGATAGTGCTCCAGTGTCTGGAGTGGGGCTTGAAACCTGCAGGTTCAGGTGACGGTGTTATCACTGAGGCCGTCTATTCTTTCCTGGGATGTGGGTGTCACTGGCAAGACCAGCATTTGTTCTCCATCCCTAACTGCCCTGAAACTGAGTAGCTTGCTCGGCCTTTCAAATGGCAGGTAAGGGTCAGCCACATTGCTAGAGTCCTGGCAGAGTCAGACTTCTACAACAGGTCTACAAGAACAAAGCTCTTTGGCCCAATGAGCCAAAGCCAGTCAAACATCCACCTCACTATTCTAATTCCATGTTCCAGCACTTGCCCCGTAGCCCTGTATACCTTGGCATCACAGCTGCATATCGAAACACTTAAATGTTATGGGAGAGCTAACCAACCAGCAACCACCCTTACAGGGAGTGAGTCCCAGACTGCCACCACCCTCTGGGTGAAAACGTTTTGCTTATGTTCCCTCTTAACCTTTGGCCATTTATCTTTAATCTGTACCCCTCCGATCATTGATTATAATATAACCCCATGTCACCAAGTCTCCCTTCATTGACACATGAACAGTCCTTGACTGTAATGCCTCAGAGAGAGTCGGGCACCGGAGGCTCAGGGTCTCTGACTCTCAGCCTGTTTATGTCAGTGAGCATTCTCCTTGTTTTCTCCTCGTAACAATTTGAGCTTTTCTTGTGAAACCCAGTTGGGATTTCTTTAATGGCATTGAATCTCCCACACACTCCCACCTCTCTTGATGCTCACCCTTGTCTGGTGAATTCTTCCCATTTCCTTCTATTCTTTCAGTTCATCCCATTTCAGTAAAGTCTGTGATATTTCCACGGAGGATGTGCTCTGGAAACTGCTATTGACAAACTCACTGGCCTTCAATGGAAGGAAGGCCAATGTTTGCAGCAAGCCTGGACTGTGCCCTTGTGTACCTTGTCTGAAGGATTCCATGTGATCTGTCAGCCTCCATTCCAGCCTGACATCTCGGACATTGGAAGGAAATGCCCAGGGAGCAGGTTAACATGGTGTAAAAAACCTTACAGCTGAAGCTTCAGTGTTTGCGCTCAATGTGTATTATCACTTGCTCATTGCTCCCCTTTTACATGATCATGGAGAGAGAACTCTTGCTGGTGCAGTTTTTTTAATCATCTCAGGATATTGAAAGCTGTGAGCACAGTGCAGTCACTTTCACGGACAAGATGGTGAGTCCCACAGACAGGAAACAAATGACGAGATAAATCTATTCGTAGAGTCATGGAGATGTACAGCATGGAAACAGACCGTTCAATCCAACCAGACATCCCAAAACCCAATCAATCCCACCTACCAGCACCCGGCCCATATCCCTCCAAACCCTTCCTATTCATACACCCATCCAAATGCTTCTTAAATGTTGCAATTGTACCAGCCTCGACCACTTCCTCTGGCAGCTCATTCCATACACATACCACCTTCTGTGTGAAAGATTTGCCCCTGAGGTCTCTTTTATATCTTTCCCCTCTCACCCTAAACTTATGCCCACTCGTTCTGGATTCCACAACCCCAGGGAAAAGACTTTGCCTATTTATCCTATCCATACCCCTCATAATTTTGTAAACCTCTATAAGGTCACCCCTCAGCCTCTAACGCTCCAGGGAAAACAGCCCCAGCCTGCCCAACCTCTTCCTGTAGCTCAAATCCTCCAACCTTGGCAACATCCTTGTAAATCTTTCATGAACCCTATCAAGTTTCACAACATCTTTCTGATAGGAAGAGACGAGAATTGCACACAATATTCCAACAGTGACCTAACCAATGACCTGTATAACTGCTACGTGACCTCCCAACTCCTGTACTCAATACTCTGACCAATGAAAGAAAGCATACCAAACACCTTTGAGCAGGATACCCGAGAGAATCTCTTCAGAATGGGATATTGTAGAGCCTCCTGAGGTGGGGGTGGGGGTGGTTGAGGTGTGATGGTGGTGGAGCCTCAAATGATGGTGCCAGAGACTGTGCAACTTTCAGCAGTGCACCCCGGTCTCAGCCTGGATTCTGTGCTCTCATTTCTGAGGTGGCTTTCAATCCGATGACCATTTTGACGATGAGGCAGGAACATTGCCCATGGAGCCACGGTCAGTAACAATGTAAACTGTGTGGCTCTGAAAGCCTGAGTCTGCATCTCAGCTCGGGAGGATATCAGCTCATTCATCAAATCTGTTTCTGCCCCTCTGCAGGCTGACCAGGCTGCCAGTGCCTTTCCAACACTCCCACGTTTCCTCTTGTGTCACAGCTCATTCTCCTGAGGGATCGTTGTGCTCAGAGTCAAAAAATGTGGCGCTGGAAAAGCACAGCAGGTCAGGCAGTTGTGCTCAGGCCGAGGACATGACCTTGTCCCTCTGTCAGATCCTCTTCGAGAAACCCATGGCTCACCACCGCCCTCTCCAGGACAGTTAGGGAAGGGCAACAAGCAAGGATGGAAATGGGGGCGCGAAGCGTAAATAGAACATAGACATAGAAAAATACAGCGCAGTACAGGCCCTTCGGCCCTCGATGTTGCGCCGATCCAAGCCCACCTAAAGTACACGAGCCCACTTTCCTCCATATGCCTATCCAATGCCTGTTTAAATGCCCATAAAGAGGGAGAGTCCCCCACTGTTACTGGCAGGGCATTCCATGAACTCACGACTCGCTGAGTAAAGAATCTACCCGTAACATCAGTCCTATACCTACCACCCCTTAATTTAAAGCTATGCCCCCTCATAATAGCTGACTCCATCCGTGGAAAAAGGTTCTCATGGTCAACCCTATCTAAACCCCTAATCATCTTGTACACCTCTATCAAGTCACCCCTAAACCTTCTTTTCTCCAATGAAAACAGCCCCAAGTGCCTCAGCCTTTCCTCATATCAACTTCCTACCATACCAGGCAGCATCCTGGTAAACCTCCTTTGCACCCGTTCCAGTGCCTCCACATCCTTCCCATAGTATGGCGACCAAAACTGCACACAATACTCCAGATGCGGCCGCACCAGAGTCTTATACAACTGCAACATGACCTCAGGACTCCGAAACTCAATTCCTCTCCCAATAAAAGCCAGTACGCCATATGCCTTCTTCACAACACTATTTACCTGGGTGGCAACTTTCAGAGATCTATGTACGTGGACATCAAGAACCCTCTGCTCATCCACACGACCAAGTATCTGACCATTAGCCCAGTACTCCATCTTCTTGTTACTCTTACCAAAGTGAGTCACCTCACACTTACCTATATTGAACTCCATCTGCCACCTTTTTGCCCAGCTCTGCAGCTTATCTATTTCCCGCTGTAACCTGCCACATCCTTCCTCACTGTCAACAACTCCACCGACTTTCGTATCATCCGCAAACTTGCTCACCCAACCTTCTAGTCCCTCCTCCAGGTCATTTATAAAAATGACAAACAGCAATGGTCCCAAAACACATCCTTGCGGAACACCGCTGGTAACTGCACTCCAAGATGAACCTTTACCATCAACTATTACCCTCTGGCTTCTTCCAGCCAGCCAATTCCTAATCCAAACCTCCAACTCACCCTCAATGCCATACCTCTGTATTTTTTGCAGTAGCCTACCATGGGGAACCTTATCAAATGCTTTACTAAAATCCATATACACCACATCTACCGCTTTACCCTCGTCCACCTCCTTAGTCACCTTCTCAAAGAATTCAATAAGGTTCGTGAGGCACGACCTGCCCTTCACAAAATCATGCTGACTATCCTTGATCACATTATTCCTATCCAGATGTTCTTAAATCCTATCCCTTACAATTCTCGCTAAGACTTTGCTCACAACAGAGGTAAGACTCACTGGCCTATAGTTACTAGGGTTATCCCTACTCCCCTTCTTGAACAAGGGAACCACATTTGCTATCCTCCACTCTTCTGGCACTATTCCTGTATTCAACAAGGACATAAAAATCAAGGCCAATGGCTCCTCCCTTGCTTCCCAGAGAATCCAATGATAAATGCCATCAGGCCCAGGGGACTTATCTATATTCACCCTTTCCAGAATTTCCAACACCTCTTCCCTACATATCTCAAAGCCACCCATTCTAATTAATTGTGACTCAAGATTCACATCGGCAACAATGTCCTGTTCCTGAGTGAATACTGACGAAAAGTATTCATTCAGTGTCTCCCCAATTTCTTCAGCCTCCACACGCAACTTCCCACTACTATCCTTGACTGGACTACTCCTCATGCAACTTCCCACTACTATTCCTACCTTAGTCATTCTTTTATTCCTGACATACCTTTAGAAAGCCTTTGGGTTTTCCCTAATCCTACCAACCAAGGACTTTTCATATCCCCTCCTTCCTGCTCTTAGCTCTCTCTTTAGATCCTTCCTGGCTACCTTATAACTCTCAATCACCCCAAATCAACCTTCACGCGTCATCTTTACATAGGCCGCCCTCTTCCCTTTAACAAGGGATTCCAATTCCTTATTAAACCACGGCTCCCTCACATGACCCTTTCCTCCCTGCCGGACAGGTACATACTTATCAAAGACACTCAATAGTTGCTCCTTGAACAAGCTCCACATATCGATTGCACCCTTCCCTTGAAGCCTACTTTTCCAAGTCACGCATCCTAAGTCATGCCTCACCGCATCATAATTTCCCTGCCCCCAGCTATAACTCTTGCCCTGTAGTGCACACTTATCCCTCTCCATCACTAGAGTAAAAGTCACCGAATTGTAGTCACTGTCCCCAAAGTGCTCACCTACCTCCAATTCTAACACCTGGCCTGGTTCATTAGCCAGAACCAAATCCAGTATGGCCTCACCTCTTGTTGGCCTGTTTACATATTGTGTCAGGAAACCATCCTGCACACATTGGACAAACACCAACCCATCTAATGTACTCGAGCTATAGCTATCCCAGTCAATATCTGGAAAGTTAAAGTCCCCCTTAACCACCACCCTATTACTTTCACTCTTCTCCTGAATCATCCTCGCAATCCTTTCTTCTACATCTCTAGGACTATTAGGAGGCCTGTAGAAAACTCCTAACAGGGTGACCTCACCTTTCTTATTTCTGAGCTCAGCCCAAACTACCTCAGATGGCGGGTCTTTATCCATCGTCCTTTCCACTGCTGTAATACTATCTTTGACAAGCAATGCCACACCTCCCCCTCTTTTACTTCCACCTCTGATCCTACTAAAACATTTAAACCCTGGAACCTGCAGCAACCAATCCTGCCCCTGTTCTACCCATGACTCCGAAATAGCCACAACATTGAACTCCCAGGTACCAACCCACGCTACAAGTTCACCTACCTCATTTCGTATACTTCTCACATTGAAGTATACACACTTCAAGCCACCTTCCTGTTTACAGGCACCCTCCTTCGAGATTGATGCTATGTTCCTAACCTCCCGACACTCCAGGTCCTGCACCCTAAATCTACAGTCTAGGTTCCCATGCCCCTGCAGAGTTAGTTTAAACCCCCTGAACGAGCACTAGCAAACCTCCCCTCAAGGATACTGGTGCCCCTCAGGTTCAGGTATAGACCATCCTGTTTATAGAGGTCCCATCTTCCCCAGAAAGAACCCCAGTTATCCAGAAACTGGAATCCCTCCCTCCTGCACCATCCCAGTAGCCATGCATTTAACTGCTCTCTCTCCCTATTCCTCCACTCTCTATCACGTGGCACGGGTAACAAACCAGAGACAACAACTTTGTTTGTTCTAACTCTGAGCTTCCAACCTAGCTCCCTGAAAACCTGCCTAACATCCTCATCCCTCTTCCTACCTATGTTATTGGTGCCAATGTGGACCACGACTTCGGGCTGCTCCCCCTCCCTCTTAAGGACCCGGAAAACATGATCAGAGACATCACGTACCTTTGCACCTGGGACACAACATACCAAACGTGAGTCTCTCTCGCCCCCACAAAACCGCCTATCTGTGCCCCGAACTATCGAGTCTCCAACAACTATTGCTCTGCTTTTCTCCACCCTTCCCTTCTGAGCAACTGGGACATGCTCCGTGCCAGGGGCCTGAACCCCATTGCTTACCCCTGGTAAGTCATTCCCCCCCACAAGTATCCAAAACGGTATACTTGTTCTTGAGGGGAACGGCCGCAGGGGGTCTCTGCACTGGCTGCTTCCTCCCAGTCCCCCTCTGGTCACCCACCTGTCTGCAATCTTTGGAGTTACTACTTCCCTAAAGCTCCGATCTATGACCGCCTCTGCCTCCCGAATGATCCTAAGTTCATCCAACTCCAGCTCCAGTTCCCTAACACGGTCTTGGAGGAGCTGGAGATGGTGCACTTCCTGCAAGCGTAATCAGCAGGGACGACCATGGCATCCCTCACCTCAAACATGTAAAGTGCTGTTCTCTGCAGTTTGGGGGCACACTTTGATAGCCATTTGTTAGATCTTTGAGAGTAATTCATTTTTTGCTGATCCCAGTGTCAATCTGAAGGATACTCCCCCTTTCAGTCTGACAAACCAGGTTCACCCATGTCATGGCTCTATTTCTGGCCGAGACTCCAGTCTTTCAAAGAGATGAATTCAAGCCTCACCAGTTTGGTCATTTGAATTATACGCCATTTATTTTGATTTCTCCTGAGATGGGGGTGGGGTGGGGGGGGGGGGCGGCGCGTTGATGTGTCGGCCCTTCCCTAATTGCCCTGGAGAGAGTGGTGGTGAATCAAATTATATCTAGGAAGCAACTGATAGGTCATTCCCACTGAAATCCAATGGGTTGACTGTGGATTTGTTCATGGCCAATGGATGGAGTAATTACCCATAATCCTCAGTTGCATTACAAGTACTCTATAGTTATGCGAAGGCAGCTGTTTCACTCTGACCGAACAATAAAAAGTCAGAAGTCACACAACACCAGGTTCTAGCCCAACAGGTTCATTTGAAATCACAAGTTTTTGAAGCGCTGCTCCTTCATCAGGATAACCTCAGACCCCCATCAGTATCCCCACATTACTGAACAGTACAAATAAACTGGGGCTCTGTGAGGATCTTTGGACCATGTTATTGATCACACCACAATAAAAAATTTCTGCATGCTATGCATTTTCAAAAAAAGAAGTGCTTTGATAAGACTTTTGATTGTCTTCATGGTGTGCTGTTTTGTTCATTCTGTGATATAGAACATAGAACATAGAAAAATATAGCGCAGTACAGGCCCTTCAGCCCTCGATGTTGCACTGATCCAAGCCCACCTAACCTACACTAGCCCACTATCCTCCATACGCCTATCCAATGCCCGTTTAAATGCCCATAAAGAGGGAGAGTCCACCACTGTTACTGGCAGGGCATTCCATATGCAGGACATATGGACTATGCCAGTATTGGGTATCACAAAGAATGGTTCCTCCATCAAACACTTTACAGCACACTCTCTCCAACTTGCTTGACTCCTTATTGATTTTTCGACATTGTCCCTGTTCCCTCACTCCGTCCCGGTCCCAGAGGAATTGATGGCTGGAGTTCATGACCTTACTCTGTGTGAAGGTTGGTGTGAAGTGAGTTCAGTGTGTTGGAGCTTGGGGCCCTGCCTCAGGCCCAGGTGTAGGGACCTGTTCAACAATCTGCATATTGTTCTTTTTCTCTTTCTGAATGAACTGGATCAAGTTGCAGTAACGAGCTGGCAACAAGGTGTCTTGTCAAAAATGTTCCCAGCATTGGATATAGAACTGGCTGAGTCAGAGGAGACAGAGGGCAGTGATGGGGGGGATGGTTTTTGGAATGGAGGGCTGTGATTCCTAGTGTCCCACAGGGATCAGTGGTGGGAACTCTGCTGTATGTGGTCTACATAAATGACTTAGAGGAAAGTGTAGCTGGTCTACTTAAATGTTTACCGTTGATACAAAGATTGGTAGAATTACAGGTAATGAGAAGGATTATCAGAGGATACAGCAGGATATAGATCAATTGGATGCATGGACAGAAAAATGGCAGATGTAGTTTCATCCAGACAAATGTAAGGTGGTGCATTTTGAAAGGTGATGTACAGGTGGGAATTATACAGTGAATGGCAGAATCCTTTGGGGTATTGATATGCAGAGGGATCTGGGTGTGTATGTTCACAGATCACTGAAGGTGGCAGCACTGGGAGGTAAGGCAGAAAAAAGGCTTATGGCCTGCTTGCCTTCATTGGAAGGGCATTGAGTGTAAGGATAGACAAGTTATGCTGCAGCTTTATCGAACATTAGTTCGGCCACACTTGGAATATTGCATACAGTTCTGGTCACCACACCATCAGAAGGAGGTGGATGTTTTGAAGATGGTGCAGAAAATGTTTACATAGATATTGTCTGGTATGGGGGATTTTAGTTCTGAAGAAAGGTTGAATAGACTGGGTTTGTTTTCACTGGAATGAGAGAAAATGAGGTGTGACCTCAAAGAAGTTTATTAAGTTTTGAATGGCATAGGTATAATGGAAAATATGAGGCTTTTTTCCCAGGATGGAGGGATCACTTACTCGGGGACAGAGGTTCAAGGTGCGGGGGAGAGGGGAATTTAAAAGAGATGTGCGAGGCTAGTATTTTACACAAAGGGAGTTGAGTACCTGGAACACACTGCCAGAGGAGGGGGTGGAAGCAGACACAATAGAAGTATTCAAAAAATACCTGCACTAATGCATGAATAGGAAGGGAATAGAGGGATACGAATCCTATAGGTGAAGACAGTTTCAGTGAGGAAGGGCAAAATGTGTCAGCACCGGCTTTTAGGGCGAAGGGCCTGTTCCTGTGCTGTATTGTTCCTTGTTCTTTGGTCCCTGCTGTTGAATTGGATTCTCGGGAGCCAGCTCCATATGAAGAGGCTGTGCTCATTCTTTTGTTGGAGTTCATGGGGCAGTGCTGCTTCCTTGCTACGTCACTGATCAAACCAACAATGGGGAAAGCCTCTTGATATTTTAAATACGCTGTCTGCAGGAAAATGTTTGACCAAGGTTTTAATATTGTTCAATAAGATAATGACATCAATACACCAGTGTTGTTTACGGCTGGGAACATTTAACATCATGGTCCAAGTTTTAAATGGACCCTCACTCGTGATAATACAGTTTTCAATGTTTCTCTCCCCTTACGTGTTGTGAAGAGGTTTGCAAACATGTTTTGATGAGGATTGTGCATCTTCAACACCGTATGATGGAGTGGGTGGCTGTTTGAATTTTCACTTGTGATAATACAGGTTTAAATGTGTCAGTGTTACTTTCCCCACTCTCTGGGGGGTGTCGCTGTCACTGTCTCCACCCCACCCTTCACTCTCGGGTTAATACCATTTTTAGCATCCTTTCTGTCTGAGAATGTCCCTGTTCTTGTCCCCCTCTCTCAGGGACAGGGTGGGTGTTTCACACGCACCTGGTTTGTTAGTTCCATTTACTCTCTTGTGAAATTGGTAATCCCTGTTTTACTCTGGTAACAGTGAGTTAAAGCCCGGCACAGTTCACCCTTCATCTCCATCATTTCTCAGGGCCTAAGGTTAGTCAGCACTGTCTGGCTCCAGAACAATCCCACCACTTCTCGCAATTTTCTCTCTTTCCTATCTTTACTGAACACCTTGTATCCAGGAATCCCCAAGGTCAAAAATCAAACGAAACTAGATTATCGTCTAACAGGTTTATTATAGGACACAAGCCTCACCCCTTCTTCAGGTGATCAGAGGAGCAAGCAAGGTGAATTCAATCAACAGAGAAAACAAACTCTGTTGTTCATTTCCTTCGAGGATGACTCCATTCTCCTAAATGACATGAACAAGAGACAAGGCAAGAATAAAGAATACAAGGACACCACCAGTGACCTCCTGAAATTCATAAGAAACCTCATCCAGCACTTTGATGAATAGAAAGAGTACGTTAACAATAGTTGGTGGCAATATTTTCCTGCTTTTTCAAGTTTTAGCATTGATTCAAAGCAGAATGAGTCTTTCTTTCTCCTTCCCTCCTTGAAACTCTTGCTGAGATGATCAAACCCAGCAACAGTTCATATGAAGGGCTGAGAGGATTGTCTCATGATCGAGAGAGGGGACTGGGTGAGGAATACGATTTATCCTCAGATTCTCTGGAAAGCCAGGAGGAGATCGCAGATCTCATCCCTGGAATTTAGAAGGTTGGGAGGAGATTTCACTGAAACATTTCAAATTCTCCAGGGACCTGACAGGGTAGATTTTGGGAGGATCTGCCCCTACTTGGGAATTCTAAAGCAGAGTCCCAGTCTGGGAATAAGGAGTTAGACGTTTTGATCGCCGATGTGGAATGGGTGTCACAGTAGCTAGCACCACTGTCTGACAACACCAGGGACCTGGGTTCGATTCCACCCTCAGGCAACTGTCTGTGTGGAGTTTGCATGTTCTCCCCATGTCTGTGGGTGGTTCCTCTCTCTCAGTCCAAAGATGTGCAGGCTAGGTGGATCAGCCATGTAATGCTCCAGGGATCAGAGAGGGAAGTGGCTGTGGGTGAGATGCTGCTTTGCCTTGATGGGTTGAATGTCCTTCTTCCACACAGTAGGGATTTGACGATTCATCATTGCTGTGGTCTGCAGTGATATGTCAGTTAGTATGACACCAGGACAGTAGTCTAAAGGACATTAGTGGGTTCGATGGGACTTTCCCCAAACAATTGTCATCATTAGACTCTTAATTTGAGATTTTTAAATTTAAATTCCACTCCGTGCCTTTGCCAGGATTTGAACCCAGGTCCCCCAGAACATGACTTGGCTCGCTGGATTAACAATCTCGTGATGATACCACTAGGCCATTGCTGCCCCACATGCGAGTGATCTCTATCTTGAATTTATTCAAATTACTAAGTATTGACTAAGTATCTGGAGATGAGTATTCCAAAGATTCACAATCCTCTGAGTGAAGCAATCAATAGAATCCCTACAATGGAAACAGGCCATTCAGCCCATACCGCCTCTCCAAAGAGCATCTCACGCAGACCCACTCCACTATAACCTTGCATTTCCCATGGCCATTCCAATGATCCCATGCATTTTTGGACTGTGGGAGGAAACCAGATCACCTGGAGGGAATCCAGGCAAACACAGGGAAGAATGTGTAAACATCACAAAATCAGCTGCCCGAGGGTGGAATCAAACTCAGGTCCCTGCCAGTGCGAGTCTCTGTGCCACCCCACTTGATTCTGGGCAAAAAATGTTGACATACCATGTGATGCCCAATCCTGTAAATGAATTAAAAAAAGATGAGTCAAGCTTTGGATAGGAGTGTGATGGGTTACTCCCCACATGCCTGGATGGGCGCAGCTCCAAAAACAGTCAAGAGGCTTGATATCATCCAGTACAAAGCAGCCTGCTTGATTGGTACCACATCTACAAACATTCACTCCCTCCACCACTGATACTCAGTAGCAGCCGTGTGCACCATCAATAAGATGCACTGCAGGAATTCACCAATCTCCTGAGACAGCACCTTCCAAACCTACGACCATTTTCATCTAGAAGGACAAGGGCAGCAGGTACACAGAACACCACCAACTACAAGTTCCACTCTAATCTACATAGCATCCTGATTTGAAAATATATTACTGTTCCTTCAGGGTCGCTGGGTCAAAATCCTGGACTTCCCTCCCTTAGGGGATTGTGGGTTTATCTACAGCACATGGACTGCAGCAGTTCAAGAAGGCAGCTCACCACCACCACCTTGCAAAGGGCAGCATTGTGGGTCAGTGATTCATGCTGCTCCCTCACAGCGCCAGGGACCTGGGTCAAATCCACGCTGGGACAACTGTCTGTGTGGAGTTTGCACATTTTCCCCATGTCTGAGTGAGTTTCCTCCACACAATCCATAGATGTGTAGGTTTAGTGGATTAGCCATGCTAAATTCACGTCGTGTCCAGGAATGTGTAGGCAGGGTGGAATAGCCATGGGAAATGCAGCATTATAGGGATGGGGCTGATCGAGATGGGATGCTCTTTGGTGGATTGGTGTGAAGTTGATGGGCTGAATGGCCTGCTTCCACACCATATGATGATTCTATGATTTTCAAGGGCAACTAGGAATGTGCAATAAATGCTGGCCCAGACAGCAGCACCCATGTCCTCAGAGTGAATGTTAAGCAAAAACACCATCTTCACCACTTACTATTCCATCAGTCTTTGTGTCAATGTGGAACTATGATCCTCATTATTACATATAGTAAGTAGTTAAGGCCTCACCACAGAATCCTTGTGGAACACCACTCGTCACTTTCTTTCTCTGTTGTCTGTCACTAAACCAGCCTCTGAACCAAGTCAAACATTCATCTTCAATCCCATGGGTTTTAATATTAGTCAGCAGACTGTTTTGTGGAAATTATCAAGTACTTCTGAAAGTTAATAACTCTATAAGTCCGATCAACTCTTTTATTTAATGCATTTGGTTTGTTAGTCAGAACCTACCCGTCACAAATCTATGGGGGCTATTTCCAATTCTCTATATGTTCATTCTCTCGGCTGTTAATTATAGATTCCAATGGAACCATCAAAAGAGATGTTAGATTGACCAGGATCTAATTTCCTCGGTTCCCTCTCTAATCTTTCTTGAACCCGTGCAGTTACAGCAGGATATTTTCCAAAATAAACGAATGGTTGCTTCTTTGGAACCTGATGGGAAAAGCCTCTGAAACTTATTTCCCCCCACCCCACCCCCCACTTCCTTTAAACCCCTGAGGCCCTGGAGATCTGTCAGCCTTTAGAGCTGCTCGCTTTCCAATGCTGTTTTCTGGCATGTATCAAGTTTTGCAAATTCCAGTCTTCAATTCATTATTAACCTCCCTGGAATGGGAGCTGCATTATCCCGTTCCTTGACTGTGAAGACTGACACAACTAATTATTGTACATATCAGCCATTTCCTTAGTCTCATTTATGGAATTCCCAGTTTGTTTTTAAAGGGCTCACATTGCACCGGAGCCCCATGATTTTCTAATTTTCATGTAAAACATTTGTGTTATTCTTGTGACCCCTTGCAGGTCTCTTTCTCCATCACTTTCTGTAACTCTTGCTTCCTTTTTGTCTTCCTTTGCAGTTCTTCATATCTTCCTTCAGTTGCCTGAATTCTCACTGATATTCCCACATTCGAGTGTTCTCGCCTTCAGTTTTCTGTTTTCTCTCACCTATTTTGCCAGCGATGATGTGTTAACAAGTGGGGACTTGTTCCATTCTGAGCTGAATTCATTTGTAACCATCTCCCCATCTCATTGGGAGTCTGGTCTGACAATTGTGGCTGACACCAATCTCTGTTGCATTCTGTTTTCTGCGAGGTGGGTGTCATTGGTATAGATCAGAATTTGTTACCCAAGACTAATTGCCCTTGAACTGTTGGCCTTGCTGTGGCCTCTCAGAAGGGACTGGAGTCCCATGAAGTCCAGACTGGGTAAGGCTGAGGCTGGACAGCAATCAGGGATCATTATCGTGGTCACCATTAATGAGGCTTGCTTTGTGATTTGAATTCAAATTCCAGCACTTGTCACTGAGGGAGATAGTGCAGTCCGATATATTGTGGCAGGGCCTCTGTTTTGTATCTCACCTGAAAGACAACAGCTCCTTCAGTTTTTCAGTGTCAGCCTTGACTGTGTGTTCAACATCGGAATTAGGAGCGGGAGGAGGCAATTCAGCCCTTCGAGCCCGCTCTGCCATTTAACATGACCATGTCTGATCTTATCCTGGTCTCAGCTCCTCTCTCCTGTCTGCTCCCCATCGCTCTTTATCTCACTTTTCATCAGAAACACATCGTTCTTGAACCTGTTGATTGATTCTGCCTCCACTGCAATCTGGAGCATTGAGTTCCACAGATTCACAACCCTCTGGGAGATGTAGTTTCTCCTTATCTTAGATTTGAACCCAACTCCTCTCACTCTATATTGATGACCTCTTGTTCGAGACTGTCCCAGAAAGGGGAGCATCGATTCAACGTCCACCTTAACAATCTCCTTTCACATTTTCTCTCCCTCAATCAGATCCCTCCTCCTTCTTTTGAACTCCAGTGAGTACAAGCCCAAGCTCTTTACCTGGTTCAAGCACAGCAGGTTAGGCAGCATCCAAGGAATAGGAAATTCGACATTTCGGGCATAAGCCCTTCATCACATTTTCAGCTGTGATCTCCAGCATCTGCAGACCTCATTTTTTACCCAAGCTCTTTACCTACTCCTCGTAGGACAGCCCTTTCATACCTGGAATCAGTCTGGGGAACATACGCTGAACAGCCTCCAGTGTCACCACATCCTTCCTCAAATAGGGAGAGACAATTCCCCCAGGTGTGGTCAGAGAAATGCCTTATAGATGGTCAGGTTTATAATATATGTTCAACGCTTGATCAGATGACCAATGGACGAGGAGTGAGAGATGGGGTTTATTTAGATAAATATAAAGCTTTGCGTTTTGGTAAGGGGCAAATCAGCCTTCATCTCTCCAATGAAAACAGCCTCAGTTCCCTCAGACTTTCCTCGTAAGACCTTCCCTCCATACCACGCAACATCCTTGCAAACCTCCTCTGAACTTTTTCCAAACCTTCCACATCCTTCCTCTCATGTGATGACCAGAACTGTATGCAATACTCCAGGTGTGGACTGACCAATGTCTTGTACAGCTGAAACATGATATTGTGGCTCCAAAACATAATCCCCCTGTCAATAAACACCAGCCCACCATGTCCCTTCTTGACAATCCTATCAACCTGGGTGGCAACCTTCAGGGATTTATGCACCTGAACATCGAATTTTTTTTTAATTTCAAAATATACTTTATTCATAGAAATAAATCTTTGGTACCTGTACAATTTGTCATGTCGTTCATAGATATATACATTGCATGTCTTAACATTACGAAGAACAGATTGAGTTAATCGAATTTACAGTTATCGTATTTACAGTTCCCTTTATTAACCATCCAGTCTCTTATTAGTCGATGGGAGAGATGCATCAGGATTCATCTCTCCCACCTCCTTTATCTGCAGCTCCCCCAACACCCTCCCCAGTCCTGAAGAAGGGTTACAGTCAAAACATTGACTTCTCCACCTCCTGATGCTGCCTGGCTTGCTGTATTCTCCCAGCCTCCTGCTTGTCAACCTTGAATTCCAGAGTTTGCAGGATTTTTTTTGTCTCTAATCATTTCAGGGGCCAGGATGGGTGTGAGGAAGTTGGGTTTTGATGGAACCTACCCACAGAATGAAGTCAAAAGAAGCAAAGCAAGAAAGGCAAATGGATCAAACTCGAGAGAGCAAATTGTGAGCAAAAAGTAATTATTACCAGTTTAGCAATTGCAAAGCAGAGAGCAACAACATTTCGAAAATGTCCTGTCCCAGGGAATGTCTGAGGCAGAGAATATTTCACCTTTTCTCGGAAAGGTGGAGAATTATTGGATGTTGAGAAGCTGCTCTCTCAGACTTCAGTGACTGACAGAAGGATGTGTGTAGTCTGTGGATTCTGGAGACAGATCACTGAGATATTCCTCAGTCCCATCAAAACCAATCTTTATTCTGACATCAGTTTCTATTCATTATAAAGTATCCCCCCCCCTCCTCCCCCCACATCCCACAGTTTCAGGGAGGACATTTCACACCCACCCCCCATTTCCCCACATGAAATCAAGAACCAAACTTGCCCCCATTCAGGATTGCCCTCTGAATGTGGTGTCAGTGTGCTAATGCTGTGTCTGAATGAAAGAGCCTCCGTGGAATCTGGGACTGAATCCAAGGGGTTTCTGAGCCCCCAGCAGCGTCCCTGCTGTGTGAGGGTCTGTTTGGATAAGATTTCAGTCCCATGGGTTCCCATTGATACTAGAGCCATGGAGTGAGATTGCTGGAGCCACATGTGGACTGAGGAACACAAAAGTCAGGACAATGAACTGCTCTGGAATCCACCCTGAGCCCTGGATGATCCTCACTGAGATGGTCCAGGGGCTACAGAATATGAAAGCAGAAAGTGGAACCAGTTTATCATTGATTTCCCTCCCCAGCTGTGACTCCCAGACTGAACATTCTCAATCTGACTCCAGGGACACACGGGGCAATTCCATCTCATTGGAAGAGGAAAGAAAACCCAGGTTTAATTTATGGAATATTTATTCCCCAAACCCTGTGGAATTGTGATTCTGAGTAACAAGATCCTGTCGGTCATATTCATCAATACAGGGTTCCCAGTGGCTCTGGCTCCCAAACAGTTGATTTGAATTTCTTGGTTTGGGATCTTGCTGTGCCTAAGGGATGGGCAAGCATCGATGGGGTATTTCCATCAGATTATTGTGTTCCCCGTTGTCCCCTCCTGCCTTCCTTCTTTCCTCCATTTATTGGGAAAGATTTCCTTGATACCCTGCATTCCTGCTGAAAGTGCCCCTTCTGGACACAATGGTAGCATTGCCCTCCTCCTCCGGGGACCCCATTGCCCCCTCGATGCTCCCCCTCTTTCTCCAGGCCTTGAGGATGGAGGTTGACGCTTCACACACCCTTTCCCGAGGCTTCAGCTCGGGCCATTTCCAAAGCACACAGAGACAGAGACTGAATCTTCTTCATCTTTATTCCCTTTTCCAGATTGACATTGACAGAAAACAGTCAGCAATTAACAGCCCAGACAGAGGAAGCTGCTCAAATTCACAGCCACAATGGAGCTTGAGGAAAACACTTGTGGAGATTTTCTCAATAACATGAGAATCCTGTCCCTTTAAACAATGACAAAATCTTAAATGGGAACTGGCAGCTGAGCAGGAAGGAGATCTGGTTTACTGACGTAGAGACTTCTGAAGTTCACATTATTTTTGTACAGCTGACAGTCTTCAGCATTTTTGAGAGGTTTGACTTGGTATCACAGGACATCACTGCCCCAGTCAAACACTCCCAGAACAGGGTCAGCATGGAGTTTGATACAGAGTAAAGCTTCCTTTTGATGATCGCAATGACCTGCCATAACCCTTGAACCTCAGAAGTGTCTCTGAGCCAGGCCTGAGATGGAAGAGAGTTGAAATTCAGTGCTGACAATGACCTTTGTCCTGCCAGCTCAGCCCTGTTCTATTTAAAGTTGTGTCTCCTCTGTGGACTGTCTCAAACACTCTACACACACTCTGATCTCCTGATGCTCTTGCTGAGGGGAGAGGGGAGGGTCACGTGGGTGAGGGCACAGGAGAAGTGAGCGTTGGACTCTCAGTCAGACCCAGAGAGGGTCAGCAGGCTGCTGACACTGTAGGTGCTGTCCGAAGCTCGCAGGTAGTTGCTTTTTTTATTTCAAAATATACTTTATTCATAAAAATAAATCTTTGGTACTTGTACAATTTGTCATGTCGTTCATACATTGCAATAAATCTTAGGTACCTGTCATGTTGTTCATAGATATATACATTGCATGTCTTAACATTACAAAGAACAGATTGAATTAATCGAATTTACAGTTATCATATTTACAGTCCCTTTATTAACCAACTAGTCTCTTATTATTTAGCTGTGGCTTCAGCGGAACCCACCTAGTGAGTGGGTGCCCTGTTATACGATAGCAAAGAAACCTTCTTTAATCCCCAGTTTATGGGATTACCATTGTCCATTTGACTGTCCTGTCTCTGGGGTAGCTGTCTGCATCCCCATGGTGAGCACGAACTGCTGGACCTTCGTTGGGCTGAGGTAGCTATCCAGCTCCTCACTGGGGTCATTTACCCGCTCTGGTGTCATTGAGCCAAGGCAAGGTTCCGCACCATCCAGTTCTGTCAGAGGATCACAGCTTTCAGTTACCTGGAGTTGTTGGGCAGTGGGTACCTCCTAGTTCTCACTGGGTGGAGGGTGGACTTCAGGGGCCCGTTGTTTCCTGGTTGGGAAAATAATGCCGTCCTCTTTATCTACGGTGCTTTGTCTCTTCTTCTGGTGGTGATGACCTTCTTTGCGCTCGTCTTCCCCATTCGAAGAGCTGGCCGTCTCTCCCTCGTGCAGCTGTCTATTCCCCCTTTGCTGGGAGGCTTTGGGGGCCTGGCAGGATTTCCTCTTCCTGTTTTTAACAGGTATCCACGCCTCTGCCTTCTCAATTACCTCCTCCTCCATTGCTTCCATCTGCCCAGCTAGAGCTAGGATCAGCTGCTGTGTCTCTCCACTGGCTGCTGCCTCCTCCACTCCAGCCTGTTCTTCTTTCTGGGTACCACCAGTCCCCGTTTCCCTGCTGTCTGGGTGGACCTTGCTGGTCTTTGGGAATCCACGACTCACATTGCTACCTCCAGCCATCTGTGCGTAAGTGGGCCCCCCGCCTCCCCCGTCTTGGGCAGGTCTTGTACATGTGGCCTGCCTCTCCGCACAGGTTGCAGCTCTTTGCTTCCTGACAGTCCTTAGTCAGGTAAGCGTCCTGTTTGCAATTCCTGCAGATGGTCACCTTACAATCCGCCACCATGTGTCCTGCCTTCCCACAGGATCGGCACACTTTCGGCTGCCCTGCATGTGTCAGGTAGCCTCTGCTCCCTCCAATTGTGAAGCTCGAGGGTGGGTAGAGAATTTCCCCATTACCATCGACCCTCAGAGTTACCCTGACCTGCCGCTTACTAGTCCAGATCCCAAAGGGGTCAATCACATTGGTGGCTTCTCCCTCAACTTGGATCTACCTTCCCAGGAAGGTCAGGACATCAGCCGCTGGAACATAGGGGTTGTACATATGGATTGTAACAACCCGACTCCGCTGTGCAGGAAGCACACACAATGGGATCGCCGACAAGATGGAGAATAGTGGCTCCGCTTCCTTCTCCTTGAAGACCTTCAGGAGCTGCTCGCACTGCTTCACACTTCTGAAGGTCACATCAAAGTAGCCTGGACCAGGAAAATCCTGCAGGCAGTACACATCTTTTTTTTTATTTCAAAATTATACTTTATTTGTAAAATATTCATAAAATAATTTGATGAACTGTACATTTGGTAATGCCATACATATGTCAACATTTACATACACTGCTCAGAATTATCGTTATTGTATACAGGTCTGTGCATTTCTCGCTCATATGCCCATATATTGAGCTGAGGCGTCAGCAGAGCCCAAATGACTGCATGTTCTTTAGACAGACAGATGTTAAACGGTGGTCTTTCCCCACTGCGCCTTGGCAGCAGCTGCCCCAAGCTTCAGCGCGTCCCTCAACACATAGTTCTGGACCTTGGAATGTGCCAGTCTGCAACACTCAGTCGGGGTCAACTCCTTCAGCTGGAAGATCAACAGGTTTCGGACCACCCAGAGAGCGTCCTTCACCGAGTTGATGATCCTCCAGGCACAGTTGATGTTCGTCTTGGTGTGCATCCCGGGGAACAGGCCGTAGAGCACGGAGTCCCGCGTCACGGCGCTGCTCAGGACGAACCTCGACAAATACCACTGTATTCCTCTCCAGACTTCCTCTGCATAGGCACATTCCAGAAGGAGGTGTGTGACAGTCTCGTCACCCCCCCCCCCCCCCACAGCCGCTTCGAGGGCAGCGTGCGGTGTAGCAGAGTGTCCGGGCGTGCATAAATGATCTCTCAGGCAGAGCCCTTCACACCACCAGCCAAGCCATGTCTTGGTGCTTGTTGGAAAGTTCTGGCGATGAGGCATTTTGCCAAATGGCTTTGACAGTCTGTTCAGGGAACCACTCAACAGGTTCTGCCCTCTCCTTTTCCCGAAGGATCTCAAGGACGCTACGTGCTGACCACTTCCTGATGGACTTGTGGTCAAAGGTGTTTTTCTTCAAAACATTCTCCACGAAGGAACAGGTGGTATGGAACGGTCCAACTACTCGGAGCATTCCGCGATAGCGAGGCCAGGCCCATTCTTCACAACACTGGGGACAGGTAGAACCTCAGTACGTAGTGACACTTGGTGTTTGCGTACTGGGGATCCACGCACAGCTTGATGCAGCCACACACAAAGGTGACCATCAGGATGAGGGTGGCATTGGGAGTGTTATTTCCCCCATTGCACTGGTCTTTGTACATTGTGTCTCTTCGGACCCGGTCCATCTTTGATCTCCACATGAAGTGGAAGATGGCCCGGGTGACTGCGGCAGCACAGGTTCTGGGGATAGGCCAGACCTGTGCCACATATAACAATACTGAGAGTACCTCACACCTGATGACCAGGTTTTTCCCCGCGATGGAGAGCGACCATTGCTCCCATCTGCCTAGTTTCTGTCTCATCTTCCTGATCCACTCATCCCAGTTCTTGGCGCACGCCCCAGCACCCCCGAACCAAATACCCAGCACCTTCAGGTGGTCAGTCCTGATGGTGAAGGGGATATAGGATTGGTCAGTCCAGTTCCCGAAGAGCATGGCCTCGCTCTTGCCTCGGTTTATCTTGGCCCCCGAGGCCCGTTCGAACTGGTCACAGATGCACAGGAGTCTGTGCACGGACAGCGGATCCGAGCAGAAAACGGCGCCGTCATCCATGCACAGGGAGGCCTTAACCTGTAGGCCCCCGCTGCCAGGAATAGTCACCCCTCTCAGGCTCGCATCCTTCCTGATGGATTTGGCAAATGGCTCTATGCAACACACAAACAAGGCAGGAGAGAGTGGGCAGCCCTGCCTGACTCCAGATCTAACTGGGAAGCTATTTGATTCCCACCTACTGATTGAGACTGCACTGACAATGTTGGTGTAGAGCAGTCTGATCCAATTTCCGATTCCCTCCCAAAGCCCATTTTGAAAAGGACATCCGTCATATATGTACGCGATATCCGGTCAAAAGCTTTCTCCTAGTCCAGGCTGATGAGGCAGGTGTCCACCCCCCTGTCCTGCACGTAGGCGATCGTATCCCTGAGGAGTGCAAGACTCTCAGAGATCTTCCTGCCCAGTACAGCACAGGTTGGTCAGTGTGGATCACCGCTCCCAGAACAGACTTGACCTGGTTGGTGATGACCTTTGACAAAATTTTGTAGTCTGTGTTTAACAGTGAGATCGGTCTCCAATTTCTAATTTCGCCCCTCTCCCCCTTCTGCTTGTAGATGAGGGTGATGAAGCCTTTCCTCATGGATTCACTCATGGTACCTGCCCGAAGCATACTGACATACACCTCCAGCAGGTCCTGGCCAATCAAGTCCCAAAGAGCGGAATAGATCTCGACCGGTAAGCCGTCGCTTCCGGGAGTTTTATTCTTTTCGAAGGACTCGAGGGCCCTGGTCAGCTCATCCAGAGATAGCGGCTGGTCCAGCCTCTCTCGTGTTCCGTCATCTAGGACCTCCGTGATAGAGGACAGGAACGACTGGGAGGCCACGCTGTCGGTCGGCTTCGCATCATACAGGCTGGCATAGAAGGATTAGCTGATCCTCATGACGTCAGCCTGTGATGACGTTACCTTCAGGCTGCTGAGCACGGAGCTGTCTTTGTGCACCTTCTGGAAGAAGAAAGGTGAGCATGTCTCGTCCTGCCCCACCAAGCGGATCCTGGACTGGAAGCTTATCTTGGAAGCCTCCGAGGCAAAGAGTGAGGCTTGCTGGCCCTTCACCTCCTTGAGGTCCTCTGTGACATCGACCCCCAAAGTCTGCAGCAGGAGCAGGTTCTGCATACTTTTCTGGAGCTGGGACAGTTTTCG
Source organism: Hemiscyllium ocellatum (assembly GCF_020745735.1). NCBI lineage: Eukaryota > Metazoa > Chordata > Chondrichthyes > Orectolobiformes > Hemiscylliidae > Hemiscyllium > Hemiscyllium ocellatum. The sequence continues at coordinate 15,906,593 of NC_083409.1, forward strand.
CTGCCTCTCTCTCGCCTCCTGAACACCTTTGAGGATGAAGAACCTCTTGATGTTCCCTTTTACTGTTTCCCACCAGTCTGCTGGAGACTCAAAGAGGGGCTTCGCGGTTCTCCAACCTGCATAGTCCCTCTTCAGCTCCTCAATGTTTCCCAGGGTCAACAGCTTTGTGTTCAGCTTCCACGTTCCCTTGCCCACCCGCTGCTCGTCCTGTAGGTGACAGTCAGCCAGCAGGAGGCAGTGCTCAGAGAAGAACACTGGCTTGACGTCGTTGGTTCTGACCGAGAGCGTTCGGGACTCAAACAGGTAATCTATCCTTGAGCGGATAGACCCGTCTGCTCGTGACCTGGTGTATCTACGCTGCGCTCCATCTGCAGGGGTGCTGAAGACGTTGTGCAGCTTTTCATCTTTTACCGTGTCCATCAGGGCTCTGGACGTGGCGTCCAGTTTACTGTCCCCCCCGCCGGATCATCCATCTGCATCAACGATACAGTTGAAGTCTCCGGCCAGAATGACCGGCCTGGACATAGTCAGTAACAGTGGAAGCTGCTGCAGGACGGCCAACCGTTCACTCTTACCCACTGGGGTATACATGTTGATTAGTCTCACGGGAGCGTTTCTGTATTTAACATCCGTGACGAGGAGGCGCCCGCCCACAACCTCCTTAACCTCGGAGATGGTGAAGTTGCCTCCCCACAACAGGATTCCTAGGCCTGAAGAGCGGTTATCGTTGCCCCCGACCAAACTGATGGCCCATGGGCCCACATGCTTGACCACCTCCTGTAACTGCTGAGGTGTGGTATCCCACACTCCTGCAGAAACAGGACATTGGCTTTGACGCTGGCCAGGAAGGCCAGCGTAGAAGCGCATCGCGTAGCCAATTTGATGCTACGCACGTTGATGCTGGCAATTTTAAACCCCATTTTAACAGTTTACAGGTTTACCGGTGTCCATTTGCTGCTGGTCTTGCCCCTCTGGGGTAGCTGTGTGCATCCCCGTGGTGGCGGCAAACTGTTGGACCTTCCCAGGGCTGAGGTGGCTGTCCGGATCCGCGCTGGGGCCATTACCCCACTCTGTTGTCTTCGTGTCGGGCCCGTGGTCCGCACTGACCAGTTCTCCGTCTGACGGCAGGGCTGTCATAGGACCGCTCCTCCCAGATACCTGGAGCTGTGGGCCGGTGGGTACCTCCTGGTTCTCACCGGGTAGGGGGAGGCTTTTACCCGTCCCCTCGGAGGGATCGTCCTTTCCTTCTTGGGCGGTGCTGCCCTCCTTTCTCCCCACGGCGCTCTGTCTCTTCCTCTGATGATGACCCTTCTTGCGCCCGTCCTCACCATCGGAAGAGCTGCCTGCGTCTTCAACTTGTAGGTGTCGCTTCCCCCTTCGCTGGGTGGCTTTGGGGCCCCCGAGAGGTTTTCTCTTCCTGTTTTTGACTGTGATCCAGTCCTCTGCCTCCTTTGATTCCTCCTCTTCCATTTCCTCCATCTGCCTTGAAGGAGCTTGGATCGGCTGCTGCACCTCCCCGCTGTCTGCCGTCTACTCCGCTAACGTCTGCCCTTCCTTCTGGGTGCCTCCAGGCACCGTTTCCATGCTATTTTCTGGTGCCTTTCTGGTCTTTGTCGGTCCACGGCTCGTATTAGTGTTGCCACCTCCGACCATCTGTGCGTAGTTGGCGGATCCTCGTCTTGGGCAGGCCTTATACATGTGGCCCGCCTCTCCGCACAGGTTACAATTCTTGGCCTCCTTACAATCCTTGGTCGGGTGGCCTTCCTGTTTGCAGTTTTGGCATACGGTCACCTTACAGTCGGCCGCCATGTGGCCTGACCTCCCGTAGGTTCGGCACACCTTCGGCTGCCCTACGTACGTCAGGTAACCTCTGTTTCCTCCGATGGCAAAGCTGGAGGGTGAGTGGAGGATGTTCCCGCTGGCATCAACCCTCAGGGTTACCTTGACCTGTCTTTTGCTGGCCCAGATCCCAAAAGGATCAACCACATCGATGCTCTCTCCTTCAACCTGGACATATCTTTTCAAGAAGGTGAGAACATCTGCCGCTGGGACGTAAGGGTTGTACATTTGGATTGTAACAACCCAACTCCTCTGCACAGAAAGAACATGACTACCGACAAGGTGGAAAAAAAAAGCTCCCCCTTCCTTCTCTTTGAAGGCTTTCAGGAGCTGCTCACAATGCTTCACACTCCTGAAGGCCACATCAAAGTAGCCAGCCCCAGGGAAATCCTGCAGGCAGTACACACTACTCAAAACCCACACCAACACTTTCTTCACAAATACTCTCCGATCGACCAGTGTGTGCTCCTCCACCTTCTTCACAGTCACCCTGACTGTGTTTCGAACCTCCTGTCCAGGGCTGTGAGTGGCTGCTGAGGCCATGGCTCCAAGGTTGGCTGGTCCCTGAATTGGCGTTAGACCAAAGCCAGCATGAAGATCCACCAAGAGCAGGTCAGCACAACCAAACAATCCTCCAATGTCCAATCACGATCACGATCCAGCGATGATCTCTCCAATAGCTCTGATGACTCACAACTCGACACCTGTCCAAAGATGTGCTGGTCAGGTGAATTGGCCGTGCTAAATTGCCCGTAGTGTTAGGTAAGGGGTAAATGTAGGGGTATGGGTGGGTTGCGCTTCGGCGGGTCGGTGTGGACTTGTTGGGCCGAAGGGCCTGTTTCCACACTGTAAGTAATCTAATCTAATCTAATCTAATCTGTCCTGATAAGAACAGACATGGGAAAGGCCAATGGGACTTTGGAATGAATATTGAGAGTGAGGAGATGAAGGGGAGAGTGGCCAGGACAGCTGGACTGAAGAATGGTTAGGTCACATCTGAAATATGGTGGATAGTTATGGCCTTCATTGAGGGGCAATGCAGAATGGACAGGGATAGGAGATCTAGGTTACAAGGAAATGCCAGAACAGGATCTCGAGGGGGGAGGGAGGGTATTTTGATAACAAAACTTCATTATGAAATTGACACAGTAAATGTAAATTTACTGTCAATACTGACAAACAGAAAGGCAAAATGACACATTCTCTGGTCATACACCAAGTACAGGAAGGAGATCAGGAAAAATATTTTGATGCCGAGATTGGAATTTAGTGAGTGCTGGTAAACTGGGTCCTCCATTCAAAATGGGACAGAATTACTCCTTGGAATTTGAACAGGTCTGAAGCAAAAGAGCAAATTAGGATCAAATAGTCATTTGAGAATATTGAACTGGCCTGAAAAATGCCCAGTGTTTGGCAGCTCTTCATTTTGCCCTCATCAGGATAATTGTAAAAGTACCAATCAAAGGAGAAAAACATGACATTGATATTGCATATGAGGAAAGTGCTGACAGACTGAGATGTTGTCACTATGAACACGCCAGTTTAAATATTGTTTCCCTTTGCTGTGACATTTCTTGTAAATTGTCCTGATGAGTACAAGACAAAAAGCTTCAACAAAATGTTTTGTTTTTCGCAACATTCAAATTAGGATCAGTTTGGAGAGAAAGAATGAAGATGGAAATGTATTAAGTTAACAATGAAAATTGATCTAAATTCAGCAGAGACCAGGATAGTTTCACCTTGAACTTAATACAGGAATTACCAGGTGAAGTTTAATCACTGGACTGAGTTAACCACCTTCCATCAGTTTGATTGTTTGAATTGTCCATCAGTTATGTTGATTACTCCTGGGATGGGGAGAGCATGGATGTGTCTGCTATTTATTGTCCTTCCCTAACTATCCTGGAGAGGGCGATGGTTAGTCATGAGTTTAGATGAGATGAAGCTTAGATTAGATTAGATTACTTACAGTGTGGAAACAGGCCCTTCGGCCCAACAAGTCCACACCGACCCGTCGAAGCGCAACCCACCCATACCCCTACATTTACCCCTTACCTAACACTATGGGCAATTTAGCATGGCCAATACACCTGACCCGCACATCTCTGGACTGTGGGAGGAAACCAGAGCACCCGGAGGAAACCCACGCAGACACGGGGAGAACGTGCAAACTCCACACAGTCAGTCGCCTGAGTCGGGAATTGAACGCAGGTCCCTGGCGCTGTGAGGCAGCAGTGCTAACCACTGTGCCACCGTGCCGCCCTGAAGCTTCTTGAAGAGGATCTGACAGAGTGACAAGATCATAAGACATAGGAGTGGAAGTAAGGCCATTCAACCCATCGAGTCCACTCCGCTGGGCCTGAGTACAACTGTCCCTCAGGAGAATGATCTGTGGCACAAGGGAAAACCTGAGAGTGGTGAAAAGGCTGCGCAGGGGCTGAACCAGGTTTGACGAATGAGCTGATGTCCTCCTGAGCTGAGTTGCAGACTCAGGCTTTCAGGGCCACACAGCTTACACTGTTACTGACCATAGCTCCATGACTGATGAGACCTGCCCCAGGAGAACATCCACAGAAAGCTGCCTCCTGTGTGTCTGATGTGTCTGTGTGTCTCTCAGACGTGACTGAGCAAGCAGCAAGAGATCCCCCCCCACCCCCCCCACCCCCCCCACCCCCACTTTCACCGATCAACTTACAAACTCCTTCCGGGGAAAGGGCTCAGCACCTGCCATCGCCTGCTTCAATGTGTCCTACACCCCACCTCAAGACAACAGTCCCCACTGCTCCCTGCCTCTAACATCTGCTCTCCATCTCTCTCCTGAAGGCACTATCTCTGGCTGGGAAACATCTCCAGCCTCCCCAGGTGGTCTCATTCCTCCAAGTGTGGGCTGGGATGGGGAAACAAGGCAGGCCATTGGACCAGGAGGTGTCAGCCTGGTCTCAGTGGGGAGCACTCTCCCCTCACACTCACAATGTAGCAGACTGGGTGGATGAGCCATTGGGAAATGCAGGGTTACAGGATAGTGCAGTGGTTTGGATCTGGGTGGGATGCTCTTCGGAGGATTGGTGTGAACTCATTGGCGTGAATGGCCTGCTTCAACATTGTACAGATTCCATCATTACGTGATTCTATCACTGAAGCAAATTATCCAGGCTGAGAGTGCAGTGCAGCGCTGAGGGAGTGCAGCACTGTCAGAGGGTCAGTACTGAGGGAGTGCAGCACTGTCAGGGGGTCAGTACTGAGGGAGTGCAGCACTGTCAGAGGGTCAGTACTGAGGGAATGCAGCACTGTCAGAAAGTCAGCACTGAGGGAGTGCAACACTATTGGAGGGTCAGTACTGATGGAGTGTTGCACTAATGATGGGTCAGCACTGAGGGAGTGCAGTACTGTCAGAGGGTGAGTACTGAGGGAATGCCACACTGTCAGAAAGTCAATACCGTGGGAGTGCCACACTATCAGATAGTTCATGCTGAGGGAGTGCTGCACTGCTGGTTTGTCAATATTGAGGGAGTGCAACACTGTCAGAGGTTCAGTGCTCAGAGATTATCTTTCAGGTGGGATGTTCTGATGTCTGCCCTCTCAGGGGACAGTAGAAGATGCCATGACACTATGAGAAGAGCAGAGCAGATCCCCATAAAATATACCTTTTAAAAAATGCCTGGATGAGTGCCTGAAATATCCGAACATTCAATACCTTGGGCCCAGTTCTGGAAAGTGGATGGAGAGTAGATTTAGTTATGCCTTGGTGGGACAGACATGATCAGATGAGGGACCTCTTCTACACTGTATGATTCTCTGATTCTGTGAAACCTCTGGCTGATGACCATGTACTGTCCTCCCTCGGCTGATGAGTCAGTCTCTCCTCCATGTTGAACAGCACTTAGTGGAAGCTCTGAGGGTGGTGAGGGCACAGAATGTACTCTGGGTGGGGGACTTCAATGTCCACAATCAAAAAGGAATTTAAAAAGCATCGGGTTTGCTAGGTATTCGATACAAATATTCAAACTGATATTTCTGCCAGCCCAATGCTCACTTCTCCTGTGTCCTCACCCATGTGACACTCCCCTCTCCCCTCAGCAAGAGCATCAGGAGATCAGAATGTGTGTAGAGTGTGTGAGACAGTCTACAGAGGAGATACAACTTTAAATAGAACAGGGCTGAGCTGGCAGGACAAAGGTCATTGTCAGCACTGAATTTCAATTCTCTTCCTTCTTGAGACTGGCCTATGGGAGACTCTGAGGTTCAGGGGTTAAGGCAGGTTCCTGTGACACTGTAGAGAGAGCTTCACTCTGTACCCAAACAGTGCTGTCCCTGTCCTGGAGTGTTTGACGAGGATAGTATGGAGACAGCTTTATTCTGTTTCTTATCCTGTCCTTTGTCCTGGGTGTCTTTGGTGGGAACAGTACGGAAAGAGCTTTACTCTGGATCTAACCCTATTCTGTCCCTGTCCAGGAGACTGTTTGTTGGGGACAGTGTTGAGTTGTAATAACAAGCATAACCTTTCAAAGATATTGAAAACTTTACTGGCAGTGGGTCTTTACACAGTTGGTCATTTTGAACGTGTTCTGGTCCATATCGGGACAGGGAGGGCTGAGGACCAGGAAAAGTTCTACTTCACGTTTAAAGACCAACAATATTGATGGAGCTGCCTGTGCCAAGGGCTCCCCAATAGTCCCTCCATCTTCCAGCAGAGCATGGCACAGGGCTGTGAGAGTTCAGGTCAGTTCCCCCAAACAGTTTGGACAGTGTGTGGCTGACTTGCTGCTGTTTGTGGGAACTGAGGAGGAGGACGTGTCCCTCTGCGATGACAGAACCCCCAGGAGTTGCTCGGAGGGATCCCGATGTTGATCCCTTTCCTAGAACAGCGGGTGAAAAGCTGCTGCATTGCTCGGGCTCCTTGATGCCACACACCATCAAAGAGGCCTTGGTGTCAAGTGCTGTCACTCTGCCCTCACCTCACTCTCATGGTCAGGGAGGACTCAGTCCACTGACTCACATTTATCTGAATGAATTCCGCTTGTTACTGATCAGCCCATCTGACCCTCCCAGCCCGTCTATATCCTCATGTCATCTTGTACTGCTTCGGGACACCCCCATTCGGGAAGGTCAATAAATGGAAAGCACAAAAACTTTAATTCAGATACTGAAGACAATTACTAGTTTAATAGAGGAATGGGTATCTTTCATTTGTAAATGGGATCAACATTTCTTTATTGAGTTAAAGTGACTCAGATTAAATACATCTGCAGTGAATGTATAAATCTACAACAACTCCCACACTGGGTGTTTGGATTGGAGGCTAAGTTGAAAGTATTGGTGACACATCAGGGAGGTGCAGAGATACCTGGAGACTTTGTTCCAGAAAGATGTTATAAGCCTCAGGACCAGGCAGTCCAATTCCATGTGTATTAAGGGGCAGGAGGGTATGACAATGAGGAGGGCAGGTAAGGATTTGGAGAGCACTGTAGGACAGGAAAATGTCTCACTTTTGCTGTAGTTGTGGGTATGCCCACCGAGCTGGGAAGTTGATTTGTAGACATTTTGTCCCCTGTCTCAGTGACACCTTCAGAGCTTTGGAGCTTCCTGTGAAGTGCTGTTGTGCTGTGTCTTCTGGAATTTATTTGGTTCCATTCCTGCTGTTTCTAGTTATTGGTTCCGGATATTCATTGCAGTGGTCAGTATACTGGGTCTAGGTCAATCTGTTTATTGATGGATCCCATGGATAAGTGCATTGCCTATATAAATTCTCTGGCTATCCTCTGTTGAGCTTGTCCTATGATCATAGTGTTGGCCCAATCAAATTTGTGGTCCTTGTCATCTGTGTGTATAGCTACTCAGGACAGCTGCTCATGGGGTTTAGTGGCTCGTTGGTGTTCATGGATGTGGATGGCTAGTTGTCTGTCTGTTTGTCCGAGGTGTTTCGTGCAAACGTTGCATGGATTCTTGTAAACTACATCTGTCTTTCACATGGTGGGTATTGGGCCTTTTGTTCTTGTGGGTTGTCTGAGCGTGGCTGTCAGTTTCTGGGCAGTTTATGAGTGGTTGGAGTACTGTGATGTTTTTATATAAGGTAGCGTGGCTAGTGGGTTAGGTCGTGGCATACCCTCATCGCGTTGTTTGTCTATTAGGCATCTGTGGATGAAGTTGTGGGAATATCTGTTTTTGGCAAAGTCTTTGTAGAAATGTTCTTCTCTTTGCAGTTTGGGAGTGCTGCAGTGGGTTGTAGCCCTTTAGAACAAGTTCCTAATGCAACTTCTCCTGTGTGTGGGGAGGGATCAGGCAGAGAGGAAGAGGCAGTGCAGCCATTGTGCAGCATCCACTGTCAAGTTGTCCCATTTCCAATCCCACTGCAATGTCATTGTCTGCCCTGAGACCAAGCAGATGCTCCCATCACAAGAGGCTCCATGGCCCGGAGGACTGTGAGAGTGAGCCCTGTCCATTCAGCTCGATCATCAAGCTCCAGCCTTCCTGATGTGGTGGCAGCCAGGAGAACCCTGCCCATGGGAGATTCCACACACACTCCCTCCCTCCTGGCAGGGAAAGATAATTCCATGGCCCTGCTTTCTCTCGAAAATGATCCAAATTCAAGTGTCGCTGAAAAAAAGAAACAGTTTGTCAAAGCTTTTGTCTTGCACACAACAAAACAATTTGTAAGAAATAGCGCAGCAAAACTCTGGAGACCCCAGTGGGTCAGACAGCATCCATGGAGCGAAAGCAAGGCAAAATGAAATGCGTTCATTTGTCTCACTCAAGTACTATATTCTCAAATGACTATTTGATCCTGATTTCCTCTTTTCCTTCAGGCCTATTGAAATTCTAAAAAGTATTCCTGTCTTTTTATGAATGGAGCACTCTGTTTATGATTATTCATCATTCAATTCCAATAACTGTATCAAAAAGTTTTTCCTGATCTCTTTTCTGTACCTGGTATATGACTGGAGAATATGTCATTTTGCCTTTCAGTTTGTCTGCACTGATAGTCAATCTACATTTACTGTGTTTATTTGTTTAAGAATTTTTGAACCTCAGAATACCCTCCCTCCACTGTTGACATCCTGTCTGGCCTTCGTAGAATCACAGAATTGAGGAATTCCTACAGAGTGGAAGCAGGCCACGTAAAGCCCAGCAAAATCATACCAACCCTTTGAAGGCCATCCCACCCAGATGCAAACCTCCCCCACCCTATTCCTGTAATCCTGCATTTTCCATGGCATTTTCCATTTGCTAGCCTGCACATCTCTTGTGACCCTAGATCCCCTGTCCATGTCCCATTATGTATTGCCCCTCAAAGCAGCCCCTAACTGTGCACCATATTCTAGCCATGATCTAACCATTCTTCAGGACAGCATGAGAGAGCAGCTGATTAAAGCAGATTCCATATCAACATGAACATAGAATACAGCGTGGATGTGAAAAGCGTGTTTCCTTTTCGGGAAGAATATCAAATTAAAACAAGTTCTCTCATAGAAGACCGAGATAAGCAGTTTTTGTTTCTTGCATAAGGTCATAGATCTTTGGAACTCTTCATCAAACATAGAAATGAAACCTCTGAATGCTGGTAGTGAAGAAGTAGATAGCCATTGCTTTCAAGAATCTATCAGAGTAAGGCAAGAATGTGGAATAATCAGGTCAGCCATGGGGAGCAGGCTCAAGAGGATGAATCTCCTTCCTCTGCCCCTAACTCATTTGATCGTGTGTCCAGTTCCACCGTTGAAAGAACAGCGCCTTGAAAGCTTGTGGTTTTCAATAAAGCAGCTGAAGTAGCTGCTGGTTTATGTGGGTGCGAATGGAAGGGGACTTTACCCATAATCCTCAGCAGCAGCGCAAGCGCTCTCTCGCCACTAGAGGGCAGCTGCTTCACTGTCCCTGATCAGTAAAACGTAAAGTGGGACTCTGCTTGGAGCTGACAGGCTCAATCTGCAGGGACCCATAGAGAGACAGTGCAGCTTTAGAAGTAGGGTACTGAGGGCTCCATAATGAAAATATCCCCTGTTATGATGAGGACAGTGCGTCTTCAACACCGTGTGATGGAATGGATGGGTGTTTGATTTCTCATCTCATTATCGTCCAGTTTTCAAAGAAAATGCTGTAGTCTTTGAAATGAGATTATCTATAATGTGTTTGTATTTTATTTTTGCAATGCCAATTTTCATAAACAATATCCTGTTCCATTTTGTAGTTATGTTTGTCAATGAATGTTCGCTGAGATACTGAGAGTTTATACAACACGCCATTTGCCTGTGACCCAGTTGTTGGCTGAAGCCTCTGGTTGTTCGGTGAGTCCAAGCCATTGCCTTGCTCTCTGCAGTTATACCATCAACTTGGTTTCTCAGTGTGAGCCAGGAGATCACTGCATGGTGACTTCCTGTTTCACTGTTGGGGTAAAGGCAAGTGGGAACTGTCATGGTTAATCCCATCATGAACATCAGAACATTCTGCTCAGCTGGAACTACACTCACTGACTCATTTCTCTGGCCACCATCGCAGTAAAACCAAATCTCTCCCTTTGTCAGCACAAAGAGAAAGTGCCCGTCAGATCCCCTCGTGTGTGATGGTTTAGCCCAATAGGAGCAGCACTGGTAGACCATGCTGCATCAGCCTGGACAGAAACCTGGGCAACCTCCAAATGAAACTGTGATCTTCAATGGATCTGCTGCTACAGGAAAAATGTAATTGGAATCCTTGTTAATGAATCACCTCATCAAACCTAAATACAACTGAGAAAATAGAAACCAAACCAATTTCCTAAGGTCACAACACAACAAGAAAGTGGGGAACAGACAGATACTGCTCCCTGTCTTTAGAGAGCGTTGCTTTTCCTATCCCCTCTCCCTCTCTGGGTTAAAATTTTTACCATCCTTTCTGTGTGAGAATATTACTGTTCCTGTCCACACTCTCTTGGGGACAGGTGGGGATGTCACATCCACCCAGTTCGTTTGTTCCACTTACTCTTCTGAAATGGGGAATCCCTGCTTCGCCATGTGTGTGAGCCATGTGTGAAAGTCCAGCACAGCTCACCCTTCATCTCAATCAGATCACTGGGCTCTAAGGTTGGTCAGTACTGTCTGGACCAGACAAAAGCACTGACTGACTGGAGACAATTCAGATCAAGTCCCAATGAGACTGCTATTGACCTTCACCCTCAAAGCCCACTGAGGGTGTGGTCATTAGACTCAGTGTTGTCACAAAGTAAGTTCTCCCAGAGATTCATGATCCATTCTAGATTTTACACAAGTGTGCGATGCTGTTGGATGACAGGTGGGAAGGCTTGGAGACAAAACATAAAAGGAGAGAGAATTATATTTCTATGATGCCGTTTTTGAGCTTGGATGTTGGAAAATGTTTTACAGTCAATTCAATACTTCCAAAGTCCAGGCATTGTTGTGATGTGGGAATTGTGACAGCCTGGGCAAGTCAGATCATATGGCAGCACCACCCAGAGACTGGAGGCTGCTACTGCAGGGAAGGGACAAACCAGTTGTGCTGTGAGGGAAGGACACTGGAGCACACAAGAACATGAGAAATTGAAGCAGGAGTAGGACTCCAATGACTGTCCATCCTTTCTTAAATACAGGGACCAAAATTGCACACAATACTTCAAATGCAGTCTCACTAACACCCTGTAAAGTTTCAACAAGATTTCTCTACTTTTAAATTCCAACCCCAGACAATAAAGGTGAAAATTCCATTCACCTTCTCAATTCCTTGCTGCACCTGCACTAACTTTCAATGTTTCATGCACAATACTACCCAGATCACTCTGTACTGCACTTTTTTGGAATCTCTCACTATTTAAATAATAGTCGGCCTTTTGATTATTCCGAACAAAGTGCATGGTCTCACACTTTCTGATATTAAATTCCATCCACTGTGTATGAGTGTTTCATTTTCAGTTTGGTCACCTCTTTGTGATTGACTGTCTCAATGCATCTATCTGTAGTGTGTCCCATTCCCATTTGTTGATGGCCCTGACACTTGATTGTCCAGCCCTTTCCTGTTGGTTCCATTCAATGACAGGCAGGAGGTTGGAGGAACACAGCAAGTCAGGCAGCATCAGGCGGTGAAGAAGTTGATGTTTTGGGTGTAACCCTTCTTCAGGAATGGCGGTGAGTGTAGGCGGAGCTGCAGATAAAGCGGGTTGCTGGGGCAAGGTGGAGAATGGGGATACATGAAGACAGGCAGAGGACACGACCTGGTTCGTTAATGGAAGGAATGAATCTGTTTGGTGGCAGAGAGGAGTGGAAGAGATGGGAGGGGCTGGGGAGGGAGTCCGGGGATGGGAAGGGAAGGTGTTTGAATTTGGAGAACTCAGTGTTGAATCCTCTGGGCTGTAGGCTGCCCAGGCGGAAGATGAGGTATTGTCCCTCCAATTTGCGATTTGGTTCATTGCGGCAATGGAGGAAGCCAAAGATGATCATGGTAGAAAGGGAGTGGGAAGGGGAATTAAAATGGGTGGTGACTGGGAGGTCTGGTCGGCCCCTACAGGCCCAGCTGAGATGCACGGCCAACCACTGCCTAAGTTTATGTTTGGTCTTCCTGATGTGGAGAAGACCACATCGCTGTCACCTGATGCAGTAAACTAGGTTGGAGGAGAGGCAGGTGAACTTCTGTCTCACCTGGAAGGACTGTTTGGGGCCCTGGATGGAGGTGCTGGGGTTGGTGTACCAGCAGGCTTTGCATCATTTCCATTTGCAGGGGAAGGTACCGAGGGGTTCAGGAGAGATGGTGGAGAGAGTGGTGCAAACCAAGAACTGTCAAAGAGAACAGTCCTTGTGGAAGGCAGACAAGGGTATGGTGAGGAAGACATTCTTGGTGGTGGGGTCTTGTTGGGGTTGGCAGAATAGGATGATGTGTTGGATACAGAGATTGGTTTGGGTGATAGGTGAGGACAATGGGCACTCTGTCTTTATTCTGTTTGGAGGGGCTGGGTTTAGAGCAGTGGAACAGGAAATGGAGGTGGTGCGATGGATGACAGAGGGAGCAAAAGCATGTTGTTCGAAATAGGTGGACATCTGGAATACCTGGGAGTGGAATGTCTCCTCATCTGAGCAGGTAGAGCAGAGGCGGAGGAATTGGAAGAATGGGATGGAGTTCTTGCAGGATACTGGGTGGGAGAATGTATATTCCGGGTAATAATGAGTTTGCAGTAAATGTCTATCTGAACACGGTCACTGGAGATGGGAATGGAGAGGTCAATAAAGGGGAGGGAGGTGTCCGAGGTGGACCAAGTGAATTTGAGGGTAGGGTGGAAGTTGTGGGTGAAGACGATGAACTGCTCCAGTTCAGCCTGGGTGCAGGTCACTGCACCAATGCAGTCATTGATGTAATGGTAGCAGAGCTGGGGCACAGTGCCTGTGTAGGCACTGAAGAGGGACAGTTCAGCATAGCCAATAAAGGGGCAGGGGGAGCTGGGGCCCATCCAGGTACTCATAGCCACCCCCTGGATTTAGAGGAACTGGGAGGAGTTAAAGGAAAAGTTGTTGAGGGTGAGGACCAGTTCAGCCAGATGGAGGAGGGTATTGGTGGAGGGGGAGTGGATGGATCTGTTGGAGAGAAAAAAAGAGAGGGCCAGGAGGCTGATCTCGTTGGGTATGGACGTATGTAAGGACGGTCCATAGTGAAGGTAAAGTGCTGGGGGCCTGGGAACTGAAGGTTTCTGAAGAGATGGAAGGCATGGTTGGTGTCACAGATGTAGGTGGGAAGTGCCTGAACCAAGGAGGAGAGGATGGAGTTGAGGTAGGATGAGAGGAGTTCGGTGGGGCAGGAGCATGTTGAGATGATGGGTCGGCCGGTGTAGTTGGGTTTGTGGATCTTGGGGAGCAGGTAGAACTGGGCAGTGCAGGGCTGGGGGACTATGAGATTGGAGACAGTGGAGGGGAGATCACTGGAGGCAATGGGGGCAGAGACAGTGTGAGTGATTTTGGCCTGATGGGTCACGGTGGGGTCATGGGCAAGGGGGAGGTAGAACGTGGTGTCAGAGAGTTGGGGTTCGGCCTCTGTGACATAGAGGTCCGTTCCCCAGACTACCACCTTTGTCAGTGGGTTTGATGGTGAACCGGGGGTGGTACGGAGACAGTGGAGGGCTGCATGTTTGGAGGAGGGGTGTTTGGAGAGGGTGAGGGGAGGTGGAGAAATTGAGGCGGCTGATGTCACATCAGTGGTCAGCAACGAAGAGCTCTAGGGTGTGTACACAGCTGGTGTTGGGGGTTTGGGGGGGGTGACCAAGTGGAGGAGGAAGGTTGGAGGTGGGAGAAGGGGTCCTCAGAGGGAGTTTGGGAGTTTTTGTTAAAGAAGAAGACACGGAGGTAGAGGCGGCAGAAGAAGAGCTCCACGTCCTGGTGGGTGCGGGATTTTTTGAGGTGGGGAACGAATGTGAGCCCTTTTCTCAGGATGGACCTTTTGGACTCAGAGAGTTCGAGGTTGTGGGGGGATAGGAAATAAGGGGCAAGGCTCGGGGTGGGGGACGAGGTTTTCAGGGGGCTCCGAGATGGCTGAAGGAAGGGAGGGGGAAAGGGTAATGGGAATGGGAGAGAATGGGTGTGGGAGAGAAAGGAGATTGGGGCGGAGGTGGGATGTGGAGTGAGGTGTAGGAGTGGGAAGGTGGGAATGAGGAAAGATGGAGAAGTGGAGGGATAGGGTGCACTGTCGGGGTGGATGGGTGAAAAGGGAGAGCGAGTGTGCTGGCTGGCTTCAGGTAGGCAGTTGGACTCAGGGTGACTCTGGGAAGTGTAGTCTAAGTCTTGGTTGCAGAGTGGGAGGGGCCAGAAGTGGAGGCAGAGGTTGGAACGAAGTCAAGGATGGTTTGGGTTTTTTGAGCAGTAAGAAATGTTGCTGAAAAAGCGCAGCAGTTCAGGCAGCATCCAAGGGACAGGAGAATTGACATTTCAGGCATAAGACCTTCTTCAGGAAATCCCTGAAGAAGGGCTTATGCCTGAAACGTTGATTCTCCTGTTCCTTGGATGCTGCCTGACCTGCTGCACTTTTCCAGCAACATATTTTCAGCTCTGATCTCCAGCATCTGCAGTCCTCACTTTCTCCTTGGGTGTTTTGACGCAGGTTCAATTCCAGCCTCAGGCAACTGTCTGTGTGGAGTTTGCACATTCTCCAACTGTCTGCGTAGATTTCCTCTGGGTGCTCTGGTTTCATCCCATAATCTAAAGACTTGCAGGTTAGGTGAATTTGGCCATGCTAAGTTACCCATAGTGGTCAGGGTTGTGTTGGTTAGGCTCATTAGTCAGGGGAAAAGCAGAGTAATAAGACAGGGGATTGGGTCTTGGGTAGGTTACTCTTCCAAGGGTCAGTGTGGACATGTTGGGCCAAATGGCCTGTTTCCTCACTGTAGCGATTTTATGACAGTCCATTCCAGATTCCCACCACCTGTTGAGTGAAAAAGTTCTTCGCCAAATGTCATTTGCGGTGTCCATAATGAAATCTTTCAAACCATTCGTTTTGTCTAGTGCCATTAAGCTCCTGAGCTCCTTGTTCAATAAATGTTTTATTCTTTTTAATAAAATATGAGTTCCCTGACAGGGACAGTTACCTTTGTCCAATCTGGGAGCTCTGGCTGACAGATAAAAAGGGGCATGTCAGAAGGACTGATACTCTGGGACCTGACTCTGAATAACAACCTGCCAACCAACCCCCTCCTTCTGTCACCCTCAATCTCCCCATGCTTACTCTTGTTTCATCTTCGATTCAGCTTGTGCTGCCTTTGGGAGAGGTTGGCCTTCCCTCCATCACCCAGGAATGTGGTCATCATCCCAGAGCAGTCACACTTTTAACCTGAGGGTCATCACAGCTGGGGCAGGGGGAGAGAAAGTGGCACCTTCATGGTGGTCATTCCTGTCATTAATCCACCGCAACCTCTCTTGGGGCTGCAAAAATTCAACCTCCCTCCCTCAGACAGCTCCCCTCCCTGGAAGGTAATATTTCTGCACCTTGTTTTGGGTTAATTAACCACTGAAATATGACTATGGGGAGCCAGCATTGGCTGGGCAGGCAGCCACGATTGACCCTGGATTCAGAAAGTCCCCTTGTAATTGGGCAACACATTAAGGAGCACAGTCTAGATTAGAGTAGTGCTGGAAAAGCACAGCAGGTCAGGCAGCATCTGAGGAGCAGGAAAATCGACATCTCTGCATTAGGGAGCACAGTGCCCACTGCCTCTGAAATCCCTCCCTTACTGAGAATACACTCTCAGTATTCACCTTTCTCAGCTGCCATCTGAATTTACAATAAATTCTGTGTCCAATGATCCTGCCCCTCCAGCTACCTGATGAAGAAGCAGTGCTCTGAACGCTTCTACTTTCAAATAAACCTGTTTGACTATCAACTGGAGTTGCTGGATTTTTAACTTCGGCCTGGCTTTCCTGATGAAGGGCTTATGCTCGAAACGTCGAATTCTCTATTCCTGAGATGCTGCCTGGCCTGCTGTGCTTTGACCAGCAACACATTTGCAGCAGCATCTGAATGAGCTGCCATCTCAGACTGAATCAGCAGAACTGTTTTCCATTCTTGATTTGAGAAGATTAAAGCCTAATCTTTAATCCCCAGCACAAAGCCCATTTTCAATCCATCGCTCGGAGACACATACCTCAGAGACACACCTATAGACAGCACAGAGTAACACACTCACTCTGTGAGACAGGTAGCACTGAGGAACATGATCACACTCCATGCTGCAGATAGGTGTCTCCGAATGTGGGTCGTTACTGAACGCTGCCTGTGGGTGTCTCTCTGAGTAACAAATCCACACTGAGAGAGACCCCTCCAAGCAGCATTATGTTAAACACTCGCACTCAGAGAGGCACACATTCTAGATTAGAGTGGTGCTGGAAAAGCACAGCAGTTCAGGCAGCATCCGAGGAGCAGAAAAATCAACGTTTTCGGCAAAAGCCCTTCATCAAGAATAGAGCTCTATTCCTGATGAAGGGCTTTGCCCGAAATGTCGATTTTCTTGCTCCTCAGATGCTGCCTGAACTGCTGTGCTTTTCCAGTACCACTCGAATCTAGAATCTGGTTTCCAGCATCTGCAGTCCTTGTTTTTACCTCAGAGAGACACAGCTGACAATGTCAGTGATTGGCCGAAGATTGTTTCAGCAGCTACCCAACATGCAGCAGAGATTGCACAGTGCGATCCCATCAGCTGGACCTGGACCAACAGAGTGAAGAGGGAGTGCATCAGATTGTACTTATTGAGTCCTAACAGCTTTCAGTTTCTGTTCTTTTTGGAATCTTGTAACCTGCATAAATTCCTGATCAAAGGGATCATTTGAAAATGATTAATGATTGATGATTGCAATTGATTAACATGCCAACCAGGCAATCTTTACAATGACCTGCTGAAATGCAGCCAATCAACTGGGGGGCGGGGAAGGTCATCTATTTCCAAAGCATACACCAGACAGAGACTGAATCTTCACCTTTATTCCCTTTTCCACATTCACATTGACAGAAAAAAAACTGCATTTAACAGCCCAGACAGAGGAAGCTGCTCAAATTCACAGCCACAATGGCGTTTAAGGAAAACATTTGTGGAGAATTGCTCAATAACATGAGAATCCTGTCCCTTTAAACAGTGACAAAACCTTAAATTGGAACTGAGAGCTAAGCAGGAAGAAGATCTGGTTTATTGAAGCAGAGAATTCTGAGGTTCACATTGTTTTGTACAGCTGACAGTCTTCAGCAACTTCAAGAGATTTTACTTGGCATCACAAGTCAACTCTGTCCCCATCAAACACTCCCAGAACAGGGACAGCATGGGGTTTGACACAGCGTAAAGCTCCCTCGACACTGTTGCAATGACCTGCTTTAATATCCAAACCTCAGAAGTGTCTCTGAGCAGTCCTGAGAAGGAAGAGAGTTGAAATTCAGTGCTGACAATGACCTTTGTCCTGCCAGCTCAGCCCTGTTCTATTTAAAGTTGTGTCTCCTCTGTGGACTGTCTCCAACACTCTAAACACATTCTGATCTCCTGATGCTCTTGCTGAGGGGAGAGGGGAGGGTCACGTGGGTGAGGGCACAGGAGAAGCGAGCGTTGGACTCCCAGTCAGACCCAGAGAGGGTCAGCAGGCTGCTGACACTGTAGGTGCTGTCCGAAGCTCGCAGGTAGTTGCTGGTCTGAACCCCGTCCGAAATGACTGCACCGTCTTTCTTCCACTGCACCTCCAGCTCATCGGGATAAAAGTGATTGGCAAGGCACACCAGGGTGGCAGTGTCCTTGGCATTAATCTGCTCAGGGGAGGGGGGCAGCAGGGTCAGCTTGGGCTGAGAGTTGTCACGGACTGAAAGACAAAAGAAACAATTTTAATCCCTGCCTTTTGAAGGGAATTCAACCCTCACAATATTCACTGGCAATACGGTCTTTTTGAACATTCTTAGTCAATACAGAATAAACCCGACAAAAGAACAGACACTGTTCAAATTGCTTCTTGCGATCTGAGTGTCACTGGCAGGGCCAGCATTCATTACCGTCTCTAGATGTCCCTGAGAAGGTGATGGTGAAGCAGCAGAGAGAGAAGGGACAATTTTGGACCATCAGTTATGGAATGAATGTGGGAAGCTGGAAGGGCTATCGATGGGGGAGCATTTTAGTGACACTGATTAGAACTCAGTGAGATTGAGAGTAGGGATGGAAATGGAGAACCATGGAGCAAGTGTAAAAGTTTTCATTTTACTAAACTGTGTGGTGCTTTGGTAAAAGTGGATCGGAACCAATGGCATGATGGGAAATCAGTGTCAGGGCAGTGGGAGCCCTCAAAGGATGAGACAGACTGTTCAGAATCTGTTCCCACAATGAGTAAGGGTGGGACTCCCAGATCTAGACCAAATGAACAAGAGGATTGGGGTTCACGTACTGACATGGATTGGGAACTGGTTGGCAGGCAGCACAGAAAGAATGAGTCTTTTTCTGAATGGCAGGTAATAACAACTTAGGGTGCCACAGGGTCAGCCCTTGGTACCCAGTTATTCATAATAAATAACAATAGAGTCATAGGGGCCCAAAAGACCCATCAGCCCATTGTGTCCATACTGGTCAAAAAACAACAACCCAATAATTGTCATCCATTTTTCCAGCAAAAGGGAATTAGATGCAATGTGTATTTAAGAAGGAATTAGATACAGTTCTTAGGATTAAAGGGATCAAAGAATGTGGGGAGAAAGTAGGAACAGGGGACTGTGTTGGATGAACAGCCATGATCATATTGAAGGGTGGAGCAGGCCTTGAAGGGCCGAATGGCCTACTGCTGCTCCTGTGTTTGATGTTTCTATCTGTTTCTCAGATAATGAAGGAATGTCTCTCATCATGTTGAAGCTGGAAGTCAGATGGGTGTGGAGGTGGAAGATGTGGCCATGGTGATTAATGCAGGTCAGTAAGGTGGTTCAGAAGACACATGGGAGAAACTGTTTTTCTTTTTCCCTTGATGGAATGAGGGCATTGCTGGATCGGCAGCATTTATTGCCCATCCCTAATCACCCAGAGGGCAGTTTAGAGTCACCCACATTGCTGTGGGTCTGGGGTCACATGGTAAGGATGGCAGTTTCCTTCCCTAAAGGACATAAGGGAATCAGATGCTTTTCCTGACAATCAACGATGGTTTCATGGTCATCATTAGACTCTTAATTGCAGATTTTGTTTGGATTGAATTTGAATGCCACCATCTGCTGGATTCTAACCCTGGTCCCCAGAACATTACCTGGATCTCTGGATTAACAGCTCAGCAATAACACCATTAGACCATCACCTCCCTTATCTCATTTTTGGTTGACTGTGAAAGCAAGGAGTTTGTTTATTCTGGAACTGTATAAAACCCCAGTTAGAGCACAGTGAGAGAACTGTGTACGGTTCTGGTCACCACATACAGGAAGGATGTGATTCCATTAGAGATGGGGACAGAGGAGGAGTTTGTCTGGAGTGGGGACTTTGAGCTTTGCGGAATGATTGGATTGGCTGGGACTGTTTTCTTTGGAACACAGGAGGCTGAGGGGAGATTTGATGGTGGTGTGTAAAATGATGAGGGGCCTGGACAGAGTGGGTAGGAAGGACTGATTTCCACCAGCACAGAGGGCAATAACCATGGGGAGAGATTGAAATCAGTTGGGGCAGGATTAGAGGGGGGTTGAGGGTCTTTGTTTTCACCCAGAGCTTGGTGGGATGTGGGACTCACTGTCTGAAAGGGTGGGAGAGGCAGAAACCCTCATCACATTGAAAAAACACTTAGATGTTCACTTGAAACAGCAAAACTTCCAGAGCTATGGAGCAAGAGCTGGAAAGTGGGATGGAGCGTGGTATCTCTTTAACAAACCTCCGATTACCCACAGATCAGGAGAACTTTATCCAAGAACATTGGAGCAGACTCGGATCCACACACTTCAGGAAAGAATCACGTTGGGGTGTCTGAGTAGAAGATTCTAGATTATATTTCAAACCTTGCTGCACACTATTGGGCTGAGGTCAAGGGTGAGGCTGCAAAGTGTCTCAGTGTCCTAGAGTCAGACAGGGTCACTGCTCCTAATGACCCCATGACTCCTGGAAGGTGAGAGTGCACAGACAATGGATGAGGATCCTGATCAGGAGACTCCAACCTTCAAGAAAGACTTGCACTTGTGTAGCACCTGGGTCCAACTCAGGGTGTCCCACTGGATCTTTCCAGCAGACTGTGCACAGCGAGATCCCAAACCCCATGTGATAATTAGCAGAGAAATACATTCTGAGTGATTTTGACTGGGGGATAAATATTGACCAGGGACACCAGGGGGAACTGCCTGCTCTTCATCCAATAGTGCCATGGAATGGCATCTTTCACAACTGAAAGACTCTCAGTTCATCCAAAAAATGAAGAATAGTTCCTTGAAGATGAAGTTGCAGGTACATAGGGAAGTGACAAAGTTATTTGGTTTGCTTTCCTTTATTTGTCAGTGCATTGGGTATTGGAGTTGGGAGCTGTTGCGGCTGTACAGGACATTGGTTAGGGCACTTTTGGAATACTGTGTGCAATTCAGTTCTCCTTGCTGTAGGAAAAATGTTGCGAATCTTAAAATGATTTACAAGGATGATGCCAAGGTTGGAGGGTTTACATGAAAAGGAGAGGCTGAATAGGCTGAGGCTGTTTTCCCTGGATCATTGCAGGTTGATGGGTGACCGTATAGAGGTTTATAAAATCATGAGCGGCATAGATAAGGTGAATAGAGAAGATTTTTTCTCCAGAGTTGGGGAGTCCAGAACTGGAGGGCATAGGCTGAAGGTGACAGGGGAAAGATTTAAAAGGGACCTAAGGGACGTTTTCAATCAGAGGGAGTTAAATGTATGGAATGAGCTGCCAGAGGAGGTGGTGAAGGCTGGGACAATTACAACATTTAAAAGGCATGGGTATGTAAATAGAAAGATGTTAGAGGGATATGGGCCAAATGCTGGCAAGTGGGACTAGATTAATTTCGGATATCTGGTCAGCATGGACGAGTTGGACCAAAGGGTCTGATTCTGTGCTGTCCATCTCTCTGACTCTAATTTTATTTCAATCCAGCCCTTAACACATCAGGCTCTCCCAAAGACATTTACAGACAGTTTTGTTTGACAAGCAGTCACTGTTGCAATGTCAGTAACGTGGCAGCCAGTTTCTGCACAGCAAGATCCCACTAGAAGCAATGAGATCAAAGACCAATAATGATGTTGGCTCAACGATAAATATTGTCCTGAACTCAACCCAAAGAGAAAGGAATTTGGTTCAGTTGGATGGAAAATGAGAAAATGGAAGGTAAAGGAGAAGGTAGGATTGCTGGTTAGTGATGGGATTGATTGTTACCAAAAAATAAAAGAAAGGGATGGAATTTTTGAATATCAAAGGGATCATAAAAGTGCAGGGAAAATCAACAATAGAACAAACTTAAAGAGTTTGTATCTAAATGCACAAAGCATTCTGAGTAAGGTTGACAAAGTGATGTCACAAATCCAGGTAAATTGAGTTTCCAAGGAATTTAAACTAGTTAAAGTTGAGGAGGGCTCAGGAAAGGTTATTCAAGTTTCTAGAAGATGTAAAAGGACAGAGAATGTGGAAAGGATCAGGAATCGAACATAAAGCACAGCAGATAAGGGGACAATGATGGGAAGGAGGGCAATCAATGCAGGACTAAGGGTGTTGTACTTTAATGCACACAATATACACAATGAGCCTGTAGTGCAGATTGAAACTGGCAGGTACAATGTTGTGGGTATCACAGAGACATGGCTGAAAGGGAATTCGGGCTGGGAACTAAATATTCAAGGATGCATGTCCTATCAAAAGGACGGGCAGATGGGCAGAGGGGGAAGAGTTGCCTTGTTAGTGAGAAATGAAATTAAATCAATAGCAAGAAGTGATGTAGAGTTAGAAGGTGTAGAATCTGTGTGGGTAGAGCTGAGGAACTGCAATAAATAAAGAATCTGATGCAAGTTATGTCCAGGTCTCCAAGCAGTAATCAGAGTGTGGGGAAGGAAATCAGTCAGGAGACAGAAAATGTCAGGGCAGACTTCAATGGATAGGTGGGCTGGGTAGTGTATCTCAAGGAAAGGATTTCATGGAATGTCGATGATTTTGGAGCAGCTTGTGGTTGAGCCATTATGGAACTGGCAGGTCTGGATTCAGTGATGTGTATTGAGGCAAACTTGATTAGTGAGTTTAAGGTGAAAGTATCCCTGTGGATAAGTGACCATAATACGATAGAATTCCCCCTGTAGTTTGAGAGGGAGAAGCTGCAATCAGATTGAACAGTATTTCAGTTGAGTAAAGGTAACTCAATGTGGTGGAGAATAGTGGGAAGCCCGAGAATTAGGAAGCCTTTAAAAACCTGCAGAGGATAACTGAAAAAGCATTAAGGGTGGAGAATGTGAAATGTGGGAGTTATCTAGCCAGTAATATAAAAGAAGATTGCAGGAGTTTTATCAGGTGTATAAAAAGGAAGAGGGAGTCAAAAATAGACTATGGATCACTGGAAAATGAGGCTGGAGAAAGAATAACAGGAAATGAAGGAATAGCAGAGGAATTGAATAGATATTTTGCCTCAGTCTGCACCATGGAAAACACCAGCAGTGTCCCAGTAATTCAAGACTGTCAGGGGTCGGAGGGGTGTGTAGTGGCCATCACTAAGGAGGAGGTACTGGGGAAGCTGGAAGGTCTGAATGTGGATAACTCACCCAGACTGGATGAACTACACCCATGTGTTCTGAAGGAGATCGCTGAGGAGATTGTGGAGGCATTGGTGATGATCTTTCAGTAATCAATGGAGTCAGGGTATGGAGGTGAGATGGGGACGGATTTGGTGGGGGCAAGGGACAGGAAAATGGCTCACATACCACCCCTGTTTCAGAAGGGAGGGAGGTAGAAGGTGGGACATTGTAGGCCAGTTAGCCAGGACTCAGTTGTTGGTAAGGTTTTAGACTTCAATTTAAGGATGAAATTGCAGAGGATTGGAAGTGCAATGGCTTCATCAAGGAGACGTCATGCCTGGCAAATCTGTTAGAATTCTTTGAGGAGGCAATGAGCCAGTCAGACAAAGGAGAGTCCGAGGAAGTAATCTCTTTGGATTTCCACAAGGCATTTGACATAAGATAAGCGCCCACAGTATTAGTGGCAATGTAGTGGCATGGATTGAAGACTGGCAGGTTGGCATAAAGCAGAGCATGAGGAACAATGGCCGCTGGTGACTAGTAGAGTTCTGCAGTTGTCAATGTTATGGCCATAACTATTCACGTTATACATTAACAATCTGGATGAAGGAAGTGAAGACATTGTTGCTAAGTTTGCAGGTGACATGAGGTAGGTGGAGGGACAGATAGTGTTGAGGAAGTGGGAAGGCTGTAAAATCTCCTGGATAGGCTCGGAGAGTGGGCAAAGAAGTGGCAGATAGAACACAATGTGTGACAGTGTGAGGGTGTGCACTTTGGGAGGAAGAAGAGATGCAAAGACTGTTTGCTAAATGAGGAAAGCCTTTGGAAATCTAAAGCACAAACCTCATTCAGGTTTCCCTTCAGGTTAACAGGCAGGTCCAGTTTGTGCTTGGGAAGGCAAATGAAATGATAGCATTCATTTCAATAGGGCCAGAATACAAGAGCAGAGATGTACTGCTGAGGCTGTGTAAGGCTCTGGTCAGACTGCATTTGGAATATTGTGAGCAGATTTGGGACCCATATTCTAAGAAACAATGTGCTGGCATTGGAGGGGTTTACAAGAATGATCCTGGGGATGAAAGGCTTGTCATATGAGGCGTGGTTGAGGACTCTGGGTCTGTACTCAATGGAGTTTAGAAGGATGAGGAGGGATCTTATTGAAATTTGCAGAATACAGATAGGCCTGGATAGAGTGGATGCAGGACAGACTCGGGAACCAAGGCACAGCCTCAGAATGAAGGGCCGACCCTTTTGAGCTGAGGTGAGGAGGAATTTCTTCAGCCAGAAGGTGGTGAATCTGTGGAACTCATTGTTACAGAGGGCAGGGGAGGCCAAGTCACTGAGTGTACTTAAGACAGAGATAGATAGGTTCGTGATTGTGAAGGGGATCGAACGTTCTTGTGGAGTAGCCAGGAGAATGGGGGTGAGAAGCATATCTGCCAAGATCAAATGGCAGAGCAGATTCAATGGGCTGAATGGCTGATTTCTGCTCCTATTTCTTAAAGACTTCTGGAGAGTTTCCCCAAAACCTTGGAACACTGAACCCACTGGACTGTGAGCCCTGCTGGAGCTGTTTGTCATCAGAACTTTGCCAAGAGACAACCAAAGAGTGGAGAGAGTGTGCATCCATGTGGGAATTTCAGAATGTTTCCCAGCTCCTGGAATACCATGAGTACAGGAAGTGAGGTCTGTGACAGCAGTTAGAGCTCTGGGTTTTGGAGCTTGAGCAGCAGCTGGTGTCAGTGCGGAGCGTCCGTGAGGCTGAGAGCTCCGTGGAGAGCACGTTTCTAGATGTGGTCACTCTGCAGCCTCAGAGTATGCAGGGAGAGAGGGAATGGGGGAGCAGCAGACAGTCCAAAAGGATCAGGCAGCTAGTATAGGAGTCCCCAGGCATCCTACTCTCCAACCAGGATACAGTTCAGAATCCTGATGAGAATGATGGTTCATCTGGAGAGTGCAGCCAGAGCCAAGTCCATGGCATCACTGGTGACTCAGCTATAATGGGGGGTTGCCTGGGTGGGGGGGGGCGGGGGGGGAGGTGAGGGGGTGGTGGTATTAGCAAGACTGGAAGAGTGATCGTAAAAGGAGATTTTGAGACTGAGGGCATCGATAGGTGTTTCTGCAGCTGCAGATGGGAATCCAGGATGGTGTGTTGTCTCCCTGGTGCCAGCGTCAAGGATGTCACTGAGCGACTGCAGAGCACCCTGAGGGGAGAGGGGGAACAGGCAGCAGTCGTGGTCCACATCGGTCCCAGTGACAGAGGGAGAAAAGGGATGTAGTCCTGCAGTCAGAATTTAGGGAGCTCAGAAGGGAATTAACATCAGGAACTCAAAAGTAGGAATCTTCAGATTACTCCCAGTGCCCCAGGCAAGTGACAAGAGGAGCAGGAGGATAACACAAGTGACTGTGGGGCTGGAAAGAGGATCCAGGAGGGAGGGTTTTAGATTCTTGTGACATCGGGACTGGGTCTGGGGGAGATGGGACCTGGATAGACCAGACAGCGTTGCTCCTGAACAGAGCTGGCACTGAGCTCCTTTGAGGTGATCTACTCGTGCTGTTGGAGAGGGTTTAAACTAACTTGGCAGAGCTGTGGGAGTCAGGAGGGACTGTCAGAGAGGAACACCAAGGTCCACAGAATCATCAGTGCAGTCAATAAGTCACCACCCAATGGGAAGGATTTAGAGGAATACATTTGCAAGGAATTTACAGTGACCTGCAAATATAATAGTCATTACAAATGGGGTTGGGGGGGGGGGGGAATTTCTTTAATTTCTGAATATAGACTGGGGTAGTAGCAGTGTGAAGGACAGAGGGGCCAGAGTCGTGAGAGTGTGTTCATGTGAATTTTCTCCAGCCGCATGTTTCCAGTCCAATGAGAAAGGAGGCTCTGCTAGATCTGGATCTTGGAAATGAGGAGGCCCAAGTGGATCACGTGTCAGTGAGAGGACACTTAAGGAAGAGTGATCATTGTATCACAAAGTTGAGGGTGACGGTAGAAAAGAACAAAGGCCTTTTCAGGGTCAAACATCTTCACTGGGGAAAATGCCAGCTTCTATAGGATATGGATGTATCGGATCTGAATAAAGTTGGATCAAAGGTTGGCAGGAAAGTCCTGAAAAGAATAGTAGAGGATGTGGACCAGGTATAGTCGAGATACATTTGAAGGAGGGCAAACAATTCCTGAACTTACTCAAGGGCAAAAGTGGGAGAATTATGGTAAATAAGAAAAGGGCAAAAGAGTAACTAGAGAGAGAATAGGGCCCCATGAAGATGAACAATGTACCTCTGGGTGGATCCACAGGAAATGGTTTAGGTCTTAAATGAATATTCCAGGTCAGTATTTATCATGGAGAAAGACATGGAAATTTGGGAACTTGGGAAATAAATAGTAATGTCTTGACACAAGTCCACATTATAGAAGAAGATTTCTTAAAGTGCAAGACGGTAGATAAATCTCCAGGACCTGATCAGGTGTATCCCAGGACATTGTGGAAAGCGAGGAAAGAGATTGCTGGACCCCTTGCTGAGGTATGTTTCTGATTGACAGCCATGAGTGAGGTTCTGGAGAACCAGAGAGGTTGGCTAATGTTAGCCATTATTTAAGAAAGGCTGTAAGGAAAAGCCAGGGAACTATAAACCAGTGAGCCTGATGTCATTGCTGGGTAAGTTATTGGAGTGAATTCTGAGGGACAGGATTTACATGCATTTGGACAATCAATGCAGTTTTGTGCATGGTAATCGTGTCTCACTAACGTGATTGAGGTTGTTTGAAGAGAAGATTGATGTAGGCAGAACAGTACACACTGTCTATATGGACTTCAGCAAAGCATTTGACAAGGTTCCACATGATAGACTGATTAGTAAGATTAGGCCACATGGGATCCAGGGGGAGCTAGCCATTTGGGTAAAAAAAAATGACTTCAAGATAGGAGACAGAGAGTGGTGGTAAGTGGTTGCTTTTCAGACTGGAGATCAGATGTCAGCTGTGTGCCACAAGGATTGGTGCTGGGTCCATGGCTTTTCATCATTTAAATAAATGATTTGGATGTGAATATAGGAATTATGGCGAGTTTGTAAATGACCCCAAAATTGGTGGTACAGTGGATAGTGAAGAAGCTTATCTGAGAGTACAGTGGGACCTTGATCATTTGGGGAAATGGGCAGAGGTGTGGCAAATGGACAAAAGTGCAGACTGCAGATGCTGGAAACCAGAGTTTAGATCAGAGTGGTGCTGGAAAAGCACAGCATGTCAGGCAGCATCCGAGGAGCAGAAAAATCGACTTTTCGGCTAGAGGAATACTGATGAAGGGCTTTTGCCCGAAACGTCGATTTTCCTGCTCCTCGGATGTTGCCTGACCTGCTGTGCTTTTCCAGCACCACTCTGATCTAAACGTGTGACAAATGGAGTTCAATTTAGATAAATGTGAGATGTTGCATTTTGGAAAGTCAAACCAGGGCAGGACTTATACTGTTAATGGTGGGGCCCTGTGGAGTGTTGCTCAACAAAGTGACCTCAGGGTGCAGGGGCAGGGGCAGGGGCAGGGGCAGGGTGCAGGGGCAGGGGCAGGTGCAGGGGCAGGGGCAGGGGCATTATTCCTTGACAGTGGAGTCACAGGGAGACAGGGAGATGAAGAAGGTGTTGGGTACACTTGCCTTTATTGGTCACTGCACTAAGTATCAGAGTTGGGACATCATTTGCAGCTGTACAGGAAATTGGTGAGGCTACTTTGGGAATAATGTCAACAATTCTGATCATCCTGTGATAGGAAGGATGCTGTTAAACTTAAAATTCTGCAGAAAAGATTTACATGGATGTTGCCTGGAACTGGAGGGTTTGAGCTGTCGGAAGAGGCTCAATAGACGGGTTATTTTTCCTGCAGGATCGGAGACTGAGGGGTGGCCTTATAGATGTTTATAAAATCATGACGGGCATGGACAGGGTGTACATCCCAGGTCTTTGCCTTGGGAAAGGGAATCCAAAACTAGAGGGTATAGGTTTAAGATGAGAGGCAAAAGATCCAAAAGGGACCTGAGGGGTAACTTGTCACACAGAGGGTGGTGCGTGTACGGATCGAGCTGTCAGAGAAAGTGCTGGAGACGGATACAATTATAACATTTAAAAGATGTTTGGATGGGTACATGAATAGGAAGGGTTTAGAGGGATGTGGGCTAAATGCTGGCAAATGGGATGAGGTCAGTTTTGGATATCTAGTTAGCATGGAGAAGTTAGACTGAAAGATCTGTTTCCACGCTGTATGACTCCGTGACCATTAGAGGCTGGAAAAGCTGAGATCTTTTACCCTGAAGTGCCGGAGGCTGAGGAGTGACCTTATAGAGGTTTATAAAATCATGAGGGACATAAATAATGTGAATAATGCAGGAAGGAGGTGAATGTTTTGTAGAGCTGGCAAACATATGCACAAAGATCATTCCAGGGATGAGGAATATCAGTTATGAAGATAGATTGGAGAATTTGGGACTGTCTTCTTTGGAGAAAGTTACAGATCACACAACATCAGGTTATAGTCCAACAGGTTAATGTGGAAGCACTAGCTTTTGGAACGCCGCTGACAACCATTTGATGAAGGAGGGGCGCTCCGAAAGCTAGTGCTTCCAAATAAACCCCCTGTTGGACTATAACCTGGTGTTGTGTGATTTTTAACTTTGTCCACCCCAGTCCAACACCGGCACCTTCAAGTCTTTGGAGAAGGCAGCGAGGAGAATTGTTCCAGAAATTCAAAATCAGGAGGGGCCTGGAACAGAGTAAATAGGGAGAAAATGATTCCACTTGTGAAAGGATTGAGACCGAGAGGCCACAGATTGAAAGTAATTGGAAAAGTAAGAAAAGTGAGATGAGGGAAAACATTTTCAGCCAGTGGGTGGTTAAGGTGTGGAATGCACTGCCTGAGAGTGTGGTGGAGGCAGCTTCAATTGAAACATTCCGAAGGGAATGAGACTGTTATCTGAAAAGGAACAATGTGCAGGGTGACAGGGAGAAGGCAGGAGAATGACACTCAGTGAATTGCTCATTCGGAGAGCTAGTCCAGACAGGATGGGTGGAATGGCCTCCTTGTGCACTGTAACAATTCTGTGATTGTGTGATTGAGCAGAGTTAAAGCTGGGGGAGGTGGGAGCTCGGTGTCTCACTGTGCTGCTGCTGCTGCTGCTGCTGCTGCTGCTGCTGCTGAGGTCAGTGAGATCAGAGACTGGGACAGGGAGCCAGAGCTCACATCAAACTCTGCCCCGTGTCCGTCACACTGAGACTGGCAGGAGGCTACTCACTGATTTCACTCCATGCTGCAGGAATGGGACCACAGGCTGCAAATGGACAGAGCTCCTCCACACGGTGAGTAAAACTTACTGACTTATATCTTGCTTTTTTTAAAGAGGGCATGAAAGTAAAGAAATACAGCTGGACACCCTGTTAGACACAGTGCTCCTCAATCAACCATTTCATTCACTGCAGCTTCCCACTAACACCTTCAACAAATCAGCAACTGTATTTTAGAAAGTGTGTTTCAGTATTGAAAGGGTTAATAACAGAGGATTGAGGTTTACTTACTCAGTCTGAGCTTGGTTCCTTTACCGAACGTAAGCCACAGTGAGAGCTCCCAGTGCAGAGGCTGTACAAAAACCTCAGCTCTCTGCTTCCCTCTTATCACTGTCAACCTCTCTCTGTCTCTGTGTGTCTATCGCTCACTCTCACCCTCTCCCTGCCCCTCTCTGTCTCTCCCTCATTCATGTGTCTTTCTCTCTCTGTCTCTCTGGGTTGTTTCCAGCTGGGCTCGGGAGGTTTGTGAAATTTATTTTTCGATGTTAAATCTTGAGGCAGCTCTTCACATGTGGCCATGGAGTGTAAGAGGGAAACTTGAGGCCTTCAGTGAGCGTTGAGACACCACAGGGACTGGAGTGTGCCGTGGACAGTGGAA
This sequence comes from Hemiscyllium ocellatum, assembly GCF_020745735.1. NCBI lineage: Eukaryota > Metazoa > Chordata > Chondrichthyes > Orectolobiformes > Hemiscylliidae > Hemiscyllium > Hemiscyllium ocellatum. The sequence continues at coordinate 15,936,503 of NC_083409.1, forward strand.
ATCCCAGTTTGGGGTAATTTGATCAGTTTCATTCAGATCTAACTGGATATATCACTTCAGGCGGTGAGACTGTGTGTTCATTATTATACATTTTATGTAACTGTGCGATGTGTCAGTCCAGGAGGTGGTGTTGTGCGTGTTGAGGTTTTTGTACAGCTCTGTGTCACTGTGTTGAGGGTAGCTGCTATACTGCTGACAGTAATAGTCAGCGACATCCTCATTCTGAACGTTGCTGATTGTCAGGGTGAAACTGGTCCCTGATCCACTGCCGGTGAATCGATCGGAGACTCCTGTGAATCGAGTTGTTGCATAATAGATCAGGAGAGAGGGTTTCTGACCTTCTCGCTGCTGGTACCAAGCAAGGTAGCTGCTAATGCTTTGACTGGCCTTACAGGTGATGGTTGCGGTCTGGCCCAGTCCCACTGACAGCACCGGGGGAGACTGGGTCATGGTGATGTCCCCACTGATACCTGAGGGGTCAGAGAGAAACACAGTGAAGTCAGAACTGTCACACAAAGAGCCTGTCAAATGAGAGATTGTTGGAGACACTGAGCATTCCTCTGGTTTCAGCATTTTCCCTTCAATCACAAGTCAGTGGAATTGGAGTGAAATGGAGAGCAGCTAAAGATTCAAGGTGGAAGGAGAGAGATTTGTACCTGCGACACAGAATGCCAGGGGCCAGATCAGCTGGATGTGTGAAATCATGGTGTGTGCTCCTGTCCCTGTGCCTGGTTCCTGATAAACTCTCCCTTCACTGGGCTCTGCTTTATAAAGCTGCAGCCTGTGAGAGTCTGACTGGGTGTTCCTCAGTATGTAAATGGCATCAGGCAGAGAGAGCCACGTCAGCCCCTCACACTTCCTCTTCTCTCTCTCTCTCTCTCTCTCTCTCTGTCTCAGAGTCATTGATGTGAACAACATTGAATGAGGCCATTTGGCCCATTGTGTCTGTGCTGGTAAACAGCGGTCTGATGACACTAATCCCATCCTCCAGCTCTTGGCCCGTTACCCTGGAGGTTACAGCAACACAAGGGAATATCTAAACACTGCTCCAATGTCACGAGAGTTTGTGACTCAACCAGCCTTTCAGGCAGTGAGTTCCAGACTCCCACCACCCTCTGGGTGAAAACATTTCTTCTCAACTCTCCTCTCACTCTCCAACTCTCCAACTCGCCTGGCCATGGACTCACTCGTGTTCAGAACGATGAGAGGGGATCTGATTGAAACATATAAAATTGTAACAGGGCTGGGCAGGGAGGAGGTTTCCCCTGGTTGGGGAGTCTGGAACCAGGGGACACAGGCTCAGGGGGATACAGGGTAGACCATTTAGGACTGAGATGAGGAAACATTTCTTCACTCAGAGGGTGGTCAACCTGTGGAATTCGCTACCACTGAAGGCTGTGGAGGACAAGGAACTGAATATATTCAAGAAAACAAGAGAGATAATTGTTTTGCATTTTAACAACTTGAAGAGAATGGGGAGAACGCAGGAATATGGCTTTGAGAGAGAGGATCAGCCATAGATCATAGAATGCCTACAGTGTGGAAACAGGCCATTTGGCCCGACAAGCCCACACTGACCCTCGAAGAAATTATGACATTCAAAAATTGATACAGCCATGATCATACTGAATGACAGAGCAGACTCAAAGGGCCGAATGGCCTACTGCTGCTCCAAGTTTCTACGTGTCCATGTCTGTGTTACCTTCAATCTCTGTACCAGGTTTTTAAGTCTTTTACTCATGTAAAAAGTGCCATCCTACCTACCCTGTCACTGTTCTGAATAATCTTATCCCTCTCTATCAGGTCCCTGTTAAGCCTTCACTGCTCAAAGCTCACATTCAGGCAGCATCCTGGGAAATCTCCCCTGTACCCTCTCAGGTACAATCACATTCTTCCCAGAGTGTGGTGACCAGGACCTGTCCCTCTCTCTCTCTGACTCACATCTGCCATTTCTTTCTCTCTACCTCTACCTCTCTCTCCCACTGTTAATCTCTTTCATGTTCTCTCTCTCTCTCTCTCTCTCCCTCTCTCTCACACACACACACACTCTGTCTCATAGCCACTCTCTCCAACTCACTGATGCTTTCTCACTCCATCTTATCATCTGTTTCTCCATCTCTCACTGTCTCTGTTACTCGCTCCCTCTCTCACTTCAATTAAAAGCCTCCAATTGTTATCTGTCACTCTCTATTCCTCCCTCTTTCTCTCTCCTTCCCTCTCGACCTCCCAATTTACAGTCTCTCTCCCTCTCTCTCTCTGTCATTATAAATCTACCCATACTCATCTCTCTCTCTCACACTCAACCCTACCCTCCCTCTCAACTCTCTTCATGCTTAGTCTCACACCCATCCTGTCTCTCACTCTCTCTCTCCTTGTCTCTTTGTCTCTCTCCATCCCTCTCAGTCACACTGTCTCACATCTTGTTTCACTCTCTATCCCTCAGCCTCACCATTTCTACCTCCCTCTACCTCTCTCGGTCCCCTCACATATCTTACACCGCATCAGATGCTCGTCCCTCTATCTCTCTCTCTCACTTTCTTTCTTTCTTTCTCTCTCTCTCACACACACACACACACACACACACCCACACTCACTATTTTTCCCTCCATCTCTCTCTCTGCCTCACTGCTCTCTCTTTCTGACAGTGTCCTGGGTGGTGACAGTTGAATGCAGGATAAATCTCCCTCTGCTCTGCCCCACTAATGGATGTTAACCCTTGACCCCTGTCTTCTCCTGGAGTAAGGCCCCATTTCCACGTTGACCAGGGTTTGGCCTCTGTCAGGAAGATGGACAGATTCTGGTCAAATGAAGGGCAGTTCTGTGCAGTTCTGTGCTGTTGGCCTATTCTCACTGGGGACTGATTTGGACACAAAGCTCATTCCATGAAGGCCCAGCAGAGAGAGGAGATCCTCAGGCCATCAGCGTGAGTTGGAGGCACAGGACAAGCTCTGACCCACTGACCCATCCTGTCCATTCACAACATGTTCCAATCCCTTCCCCTCTCCTTCCCCTTCCATGGTCAGTCTTTTCTGAAATGGAGTGGTCCCTTCCCTGTCTCACACCAAGGAGGAGATGGACAGATATTTAATGGGTAATGGGTTAAAGGATGATGGAGAGTGGGCAGGAAAGTGGAGTTGAGTCTGAGATGGGATCAGCCATGATTGTATTAAATGGTGGAGTGGGCTCAAGGGGCTGAATTGCCTGCTCCTGCTCCTAGTTCTTATGTTCCTCCACCCTCTCCCCCATCCCTCTTACTGCAACTTTGTGAACATTCTTGGAATGTTTGGACATTGAAGGAGTTATGTGAATTCAAGATTTGTGTGGATTTAATGTGGGGACAGAATTGCACACGGGCTGTGATAGCTCCTGCGGTTGAATATCCTGCTGGCAGGCTTCCGCCTTCCATATACAGAATGGGGAAGTGGGGGAGGTGGGAATGTACTGCTGGGGTACACGGCACTGTCCTCTAGCAATGTGGTTGACTCTCTAGTGCCCTCTGAAATGGCCGCGCAAGGCTCTCAGTTTTATCAATTGTGACAATGTTTCAACAAAGAAATGAGACCGGACGGACCACAGGCATCGATCTAGACACCGAAAAGACAATGACAGAAACAGTCCTGTCTACCCTGCTCTGTCCTCCTTACTGACATTTGGGAGTTAGTGCCAAATTCAGGAAAGCTGTCTCACAGACTAGTCAAGCAACAGCCTGACACTGTCATACTCACAGAACCATACAGACAATGTCCCAGACACTACCATCACTGTCCCTGCATGTGTCCTGTCCCACCAGAAAGGCAGACCCAGCAGAGCTGATGACACAGTGGTCTACAGCCAGAAGGGAGTTACCCTGGGAAATCTCAAAGCTGGCTCTGGACCTCATGACACCAGGTTAAACATGGGCGAGGAAACCTCCTGGTGATTACAAGATATCTTGCTCCCTCGGCTGATGAATCAGTCTCTCCTGGGTGTTGAACAACATTTGGAGGAAGCACTGAGGGTGATGACAGCAGAGAGTGTACTCTGGGTGGGGGGTTTCAATGTCCACCACTGAGAGTGGCTCGGCAGCAGCATTACTGATCGAGCTGGTTGGTTCCTCATGGATGTAGCTGAGGGACTGGCTCTGCAGCTGGAACCAAAAGATGGAAAAAGATGCTTGACCCCATCCTCACCAATCTTGTGGCTGTAGATGCATCTGTCCTTGACAGTGTTGGTAAGAGTGACCATCACACAGTCCTTGTGGAAACAAAGTCTGACCTTCACATTGAGAATCCCCTCCATTGTGTTTTGTGGTACTATCACCGTACTAAATAGGACAGACTCCAAACAGATATTGCAACTCAAGGCAAACTCGTAAATGGGGATGATTGCCAAAGATTGCATAATGCTCAGCACTCTTCTCAACTCCTCAGATACTGAAGCAGTCCACGTGCAAATGCAACAATATCTGGACAATATCCAGGTTTTGTCTGAGAAGTGACATTTCCCATTGGTGCCATGCAAATGCCAGCCAATCACCATCACCAATAAGAGACAAACTTAACATCGCCCCTTGACAATCAATGCTATTACCATCACTGAATCCCCACGATCAACATTCTTGAGGTGCCATTGACCAGAAACACAACTGGATTCACCAAAGAAACACAGTGGTTACAAGAGCAAGTTAGAGGCTAGGAATACTGCATCCAGTAATTCAACTCCTGATCCCCCAAAGCCTGTCAACCAAGTCAGGAGTGTGAGCAAATACTCCCCACTTGCCTGGACAGGTGCAGCTCCAACAACATTCACAGAGTCATACAGCACAGGAACAAACCCTTAAGCCAAACTTCTACATGCTGACCAGGTTTTCTGAAGTGAACTCATCTTATTTGCCTGCATTTCACACATATCCCTTGAAACCTTTCCTATCTATGTCGATTGTATCCTATGTCTTTCTTATCCACTCAAAAAGCTTGATACCATCCAGAGCAAAGCAAACTCCTTGATTGGCATCGCATTCTCAAAGCATCCAAACTCACCGTCACTGACGCTCCATAGCAGCAGTGTGTATTATCGATAAGATGCACTGCAGAAATTCATCACCGATCTTCAGATAGCACCTTCCAAACCCATGGACAAAAATAGAAATTGCAGGAAAAGCTCAGCAGGTCTGGCAGCATCTTGGAGAGAAATCAGAATTAACATTTCAGGTTGAGCATGAAATATTAACTCTGATTTCTCTTCACAGATGCTGCCAGACCTGCTGAGCTTTTCCAGCACTTTCTATTTTTGTCTCAGATTTACAGCATCTGCAGTTCTTTTGGTTTCCCTCCAAACCCACGTTCACTTCCATTTAGAACAAGAGCAGCAGATACATGGGAACACTGTGAGCTGCAAGTTCCCCTCAAAAAAGCTTAGCATCCGGACTTGGAAATATGTCGCTGATCCCTCAGACTTGCTGGGTTAAAATGCTGGCATTCTCTCCCCAACAGCATTGTGGGTCAACTTACGTCTTGTGGACTATAGTCAAAAAGTCAGGTTCCCACCACCTACTCCAGGGCAACTAGGGACAGGGTAAAAAATGTTGGCCCAGCCGGTGAAGCCCACTTCCCACAAGTGAATATGCAAAACCAAATGAAGTGTCCCTCAGGAGGGGAGAGGGAATGTTCAGGGTCCTGAACTCCATTTCCCAGCCCAGGCAGTTTGTCTCCCAATGAATGAATGAGATGCCAATTTGAAGCCCAGGTTCAGGGCAGTCTCACTCTGTGGACATGAGGTCTATAAGAGAGAATTGGAGATTGAGCTGTAAAGGAAAGATTTGCTGGGTTATGGGGAGAGAGAGGGGAGCAGTGGGATTCACTGGGTCATTCAAAGGCATGATGGGCTGAATGGCCTCCTCCTGTGCTGTCAGATTCCAGGGAGTGCAGACAGTTTACAGTTTTCTCCCATCTCAGTAACAAACACCCAGCTGCTCCGAGCTCTTTCTTTCACTTCCTCTCTTGATGAAGTTTCAACCTTGTGCTCTGACAGTCTTTGCATTTATTTTTTACACTGGGGCTTTCTGCTGTGGTCAGAAACTCTAATAATAAGTGTCCAATCAGTGACAATCACAGCAGCTAAGAGCAGTCAGGACTGAGGAGCCAGGCTCACTGGGAAACACATTGGGAAGATCAAAGCCATCCTCTTCAGCTCCTGGTACAAGCTCCATCCCTCTCCCTGAGCACTGTCTGCTGCTCAACCAGACTCTTTACAACTTTGGCCTCATCTTTGGGGCTGATTTGAGGCCCAAATCCTCCACATCACAATTATCAGCCACTGAAAATCTCAACCATGTTTTTGTGACCATTCCAATGATATCCAGGCCCACATCACAGCCACTGACTTCCGTAAACATCAGCTCATCCCAAACTCTGCTGTCTGTTTTCAAACTCACACCAAGTCCACCCCATACCCCTGCCCAAACCTCCCCACCCCACCATGACCACCACAATCCTCACTGACTGACATAAGCTCCTGGTCCAGCAACACCTCGATTTTTAAATTCTCATCCTTGTTCTCAATCTGCTCCCTGTTCTTCCACCCTCCCTATCTCTGTGACCTCCTCCAAGCTGCCTCACTCAGTGTGATCAATAATCTTGGATATATGGCTCTCTGTTTCTTCATCCAAATCATTGAGAAATATCGTGAAAAGCTGAGGTCCCAGCACAGATCCCTGGGAATAACACTACTCACATCTGTCTCATTGGAACACACGCACATTATCCTTCCTCTCTGTCTCCTAGACAGACCCATTCCTGACCCAAGGTAAATGCATTTCTCAAATTCCAATCAATTCCATGATTAGGAGATGCCGGTGTTGGACTGTTATGTAAATGTTAAAAATCACACAACACCAGGTTCTAATGCAACAGGTTTGTTTGGAAGTATTAGCGTTTGGAGCACTGCTCCTTCATCAGATGGTTGTGGAGTGTAAGATCTGAACCAATGCTTCTTTTGTGGAACATACTTAAATGTTTTTTGGAAGTCCCGATAGACAATAGCCATCGACATTCCCTTATATCCCAAACTAATGAGCTCCTAACAAAGTGTAATCCGGTTATTTAAAGATGTCTGAACCTTTGTCAATCCAGGCTGTCTCTCTCGGACCAGTTCATATTTGTCCGTTATTCTGCCTTTAAAAACAGACTCAATCACTTCCTGACAACAGACATTCAATGGAGATGTTCATTGTAATTGAGGCTCGTAAACAGCTAGCACTGACACGAGGAGCTGAACAGCCTCCTCCTGTGCTGGCATCTTCTCTGTCTCCTTGACGGAAATATTTTACAGATTAAAAACTAAAGACCAGCAGCAAATTTTAAAATATAAATTAAAATCTCCTCAAATAATTCCCACATACAGGGCCGGGCGATGTGTAGTAATTGTACGATGGGGATGCTGGTGGAGCCCATTGTAGCTCAGAGTGACCACATCTACAGCAAGTGTTGGTTGCTCAAGACACTCCAGCTCAGAGTTGATGAGCTGGAATCTGAGCTTCAAACACTGCGACACATCAGGGAGGGGGAGAGTTACCTGGACACTGTGTTTGGGGAGACAGTCACACCTTGTAGGTTAAATACTTCAAATTATGGCCAGTGGTCAGGGACAGGAGGGTGTGACCAAAAGTGAACAGGCCGATGCAGCCTGGATTTAGCCTTACAGGTGCCTCAGCTCCTTGTCCAACAGGAATGAGGTACTTGCTCCCTGTGTCAATGAGGAAAAGGATTGTCGGGAGAATGGGCAAATGTAGTTTGAGGATTTTGGTGATAGTGACCATAACTCTGTAAGTTTCAAAGTCATTATATAAAAAGATAAAGATAGGGCAGAAATTATAATGTCTAAACTGGGGAAAATGTAGGGATGTGTAGGTTAGGTGCATTAGCCATGGGAGATGCAGATTTACAGGGATAAGGTAGGGAGACAAGTCTGGGTGGGATGCTCTTCAGAATGTTGGTGTGGACTCATTGGTCTGAATGGCCTGTTTCACGCTGTATGGATTCTATAATTCGATGACTCCTAAGGGCAGTCATTGCTGGCTTGGCCAGAGATGTCCATTTCCTATGAATGAATGAAGGAAACCACTGCACCATGGTCCAGGAGACCACTCAGATTGGGGGAGCATAAAGAAAAGAGGGGTCTTGATAATGAGGGGAACTGATAGCATCCTTTGTGAGCAGGATTGAGAGCCCCACTTGGTGTGTTTCCTGCCTGGTTTCAAGGTAAGGGCATCTCGAGCCGGCTTTTAAGTATAACAGACTTGGGGGGGGGGGGTTGAGGATCCAGTTGTTGTTGTCTGTGTTGGGACCAACAACATCAACAAAAATCGGCAAAAGGCCCTATTTGGACAATATCAGGAAAGCTATCAGAAGGATATTGATTAGACAGATGGAGAGAAATAAGAAAGAGGTGAATACAGCATCAGTGCTGAGGAACAGATTCCAGTGAATGGACCAAATAAGAGTTCTATATCCGAATGCATGAAGCGTAAGGAATAAATACAATAATCTGCAGGCACAAATTCAAATTTAAGATTGTGGTATCGGATCAATTACTGAGCCATAGTTGCAGAATCATTCAGATTGGGAACGATATCTATCGGGTTAGAAGGTTCACAGGATGGATATAGGGAAATGGCAGAAGAGGTGGAGCAGCTTTATTGATGAGGAAAAAAATGGCTTCAATGGTGAGGGAGGTCATAATGAGGAGAAAACATTCAGTGGGACTGAGGAGCAGGAAAGGATCGAAAACTGTAGTAGATGTTGGATACAGACCCCCCTGACAGCAGCTCTGAGGTGCTGGATTATATAAATGGAGGAATTAGACAAGTGTGTAGCAAAGCCAGTGTATTATTAATGGGGAAGTTTAACTTTAACTTAGATTGGGAGACAGACAAGCCCTCTGTCAGAAAGGTAGTGAATTGCTGCTGTGTGTCCAGAATAGTTTCCAACAGCAATAGGTCCTGGATACAACAAGGGGACAAGCAATATTGGAATTAGTAATGAATAATGAGCCAGATTTAGTTCGTAACTATTTGTGCATGAATATTTATCAAATAGTGATCATAACATGATCTAGTTCAGTGTCGCATTTGAAAGTAAAAAGCATGAATCAGCTGCTAGAATTTGAGATTAAGGTAAGGGCCGACTTTAACGAGATGCGACAGAGACAGTCCACAGTAAACTGGGAAAATCAGCTCATGGGTAAAACAACTGAAGAACAGTGGGGAATACTTAAAGGAACATTCAGCACAAAACAAAGCCAGTTTATACCTGAGAGGGAAAAGCGAACAAACAACAATGGTCAATTAAAGAGATAAGGGAAAGAATAAAATGTTTAAAAAAGGCTTACAGAAAAGCCAAAAAAAGGACAGATTCCGCTGAATGGGAAGGATACAAAAGGGCCTCATATCAGCTTCTAAGAGCTACCAAAAGGGATTCTGAAAGGAAACATGTAAGGGATAACAAAATCAATAAGGAGAAATGTTACAGTTCCATAAAAGGGAAGCTGGGAGGTCAGGAGCAATGTTGGCCATTAAAGACTGAAAGTGACAATGGGGAAATGACAGCCATGTTAAATAAATACTTTACCTCAAGATTTGCAGCAGAAAAGGAAGAGGACTTGCCTGAAGTCCCAAAGGAATTAACAGAGGATCTGTGTCAGGGACTGATTAGATTCCCTGCAGTGTGCAAACATGCCTTTTGGCCCAACCAGTCCACACCGACCCTCCGAAGAGTAACCCACCCAGACCCATTTTCCCTCTGACTAATGCACCTAACGCTATGGGCAATTTAGTATGGCCAATTCACCTGACCTGCACATCTTTGGATAGTAGGAGGAAACCCATGCAGACAATGTGCAAACTCCACACAGGCAGTTGCCCGAGGCTGGAATTGAACCAGGGACTCTGGTGCTGTGAGGCAGCAGTGCTAACCATTGTGTCACCTAAATAAAGTTAATGTCAATAGAACATGTGTAATAAGGAAAATAATGGAACTAAAGAGTGACAAATCCTCAGGACCTGAGAGTGATAAAGTAGTCATAGACCACATTGCAGATACCCTGACTATAATCTTTCAGAGTTACCTGGATTCAGGAGTCGTACTTCTGAATTGGAAAATTGCAAATTTCATTTCACATTTAACAAGAATGTTAGAGAAAAACCAGGGAATTACAGGTCACGAAGCCAACGTTTGTGGTGTGGAAATTGTTGCTGTCTATAATCAAGGATGGGGGTAACTGAAGACCTTGAAAATGGTCAGTTAATCAGGGAGAATCAACATGGATTCATGACAAGTTGGTCATGGTGAAAAAAACTCATTGAACATTTTTGAAGAGGAAACAAAATTACTGGACACAGTAATGTCAATGGATGTTGTTTATAGGCACTTCCAGAAGGCATTTGATAAAATCCCATGTAAGAAACTGTTCAACTCAGTTAGAAATCCACAGAATTGAGGCTAAAATACTGCCATACCGAAATTGGTTGACAGGTGACAGAAAATAGGGATCATGGATAAGTGCTGAAATTGGCAGGATGTGACCAGTGGTGTCCAATAGGAATGTGTGCGCACACCTCAATTATTTACATTATTTATTAATGCATTGGATAATGGCATAGAAAGTCAGATACTCTAGTTTGCTAATGACACAAAGTTAGACAGCTTTGTAGGTAGTGTTCATAGAGTCAGAGAGTCAGCATTCATCCAGTGCAATCTTTAACAGAGTATAATTTATCTTTGACATAGAACTCCTTGACTCCATCTCTCTCACTCATTCTCTCTCCCCACCCCTCTCTAACTCAGCTGCATAGATCTCACTCTGAGTTCCATTCCTCTTTCTCTGTCCAAGCTCTATCCCCCTCTCTCTTAGTGCTCCATCTCTCTCTCTCTCTCTCTGTGTGTCTCTCTCTCTCTGTCCCTGTGCTCCATCTCTTGCTCTCTAAGCCGTATCCCTCCCTCCATTGCAGCTGCTGGGAGTTCGATCTGAGCCAATGCCAGTGAATCCCATGGAGAATAATGACGGGATATTTGGAGTGTGAGTTTGATGATGTAAATGTGAACCATTGCAGCAAAGACATTACAGATGGTTTGTACAGACAGCAAAGCCCAAACCAGAGCATTGTGTCAATCAACACAGACCTAATGAAAGCTTCAATAAAATAATTATAAATGCGATTCTCAGAGATATCATTATTCTAGTTACAAATGGCTATTTCTCAGTGAAGATCCATCCTGCTGAATATTAGATACAGCTGGGCTTTGAAGAAATATTGGGCAGATGGAGTGTAATGTGGGGGAGTGTGACCTTGTTCACTTTCACAATAATCATTCAAATGTGACTGGAGAGTTGTTAAGTCCACAGAGCAAAACTTGCCATTGGGTATAATCCATTAGGTGTGATAAATACAGAAACTCGCTTAGTTCTAGTTATCAGTGAGTTCTTGTCAACATCCTTTTAACAAATCAATTTTATACAAGAATGACATACAACAAACCCTCTCTATACAACCTTCTCAGCTGGGAATAGGGCATCCCATATGCCTTCTTCACCACCCTGTCTAGCTATGCTGATAACTTCCGGGATTGATGGAGTTGTACACCAAGGTCCTTTTGTTCCTCAGTACTCCCAAGGAACATAAGAACATAAGAACTAGGAGCAGGAGTAGGCCATCTGTCCCTTCAACCCTGCTCTGCCATTCAATAAGATCATGGCTGATCTTTTCATGGACTCAGCTCCACATTAGACCATAAGACAAAGGAGTGGAAGTAAGGCCATTTGGCCCATCGAGTCCACTCCGTCATTCAATCATGGGTGATGGGCATTGAAGGACAGTTACCCGCACTCTCCCTGTAGCCCTTAATTCTGTCCAAGATTAAGAATTTATCAATCTCTGCCTTGAAGACATTTAATATTTCAGCCGCCACTGCGCTCTGTGGCAATGAATTCCAAAGGCCCATCACTCTCTAGCTGAAGAAATGTCTCCTCAGTTATGTTTTAAACTGACCCCCTCTAACTCTAAGGCTGTGCCCTCGGGTCCTAGTACTCCCACCTAATGGAAACAATTTCCCAGCATCCACCCTTTCAAAACCATGCATTATCTTGTAAGTTTCTATTAGATCTCCCCTTCTAAAGTCGAATGAATACAATCCCAAGATCCTCAGCCATTCATCATATATTAGGATTACCATTCCAGGGCTCACCCATGTGAATCTCCACTGGACACGGTCCAGTGTCAATATGTCCTTCCTGAGGTGTGGGGCACAAAAGTGGACTAAATGGGGCCTAACCAGAGCTTTATAAAGTCTCAGTAGCACATCTCATTTTACATTCCAACCCTCTTGAGATAAACTGGAGAAAGTGAGGACTGCAGATGCTGGAGATCAGAGCTGAAAAATGTGTTGCTGGAAAAGTGCAACAGGTCAGGCAGCATCCAAGGAGCAGGAGAATTGATGTTTCAGGCATAAGCCCTTTTTCATTCCTGCTGCGCATTTTCAGCAACACATTTTTCAGCTCTTGAGATAAATGACAATATTACATTTGCTTTCTTAACCACGGATTCAACCTGCAAGTTAACCTTTAGAGAATCCGGGACTAGCATTCCTCGATCACTTTGTACTTTGGCTTTATGTATGTTCTCACCGTTTAGAAAATTGTCCATGCCTGTAGTCTTTTTTCTGAAGTTCAAGACTTGGCATTTACTCTCACTGTATCTCTTAATTCCTTTATTGTTCAAAAAATCTACTTAGCTTTAAAACATTTACTGAAGTAGCATCAATTTCTTCATTGAGCAAGGAATTTCATAGATTTATGACCCTCTGGGTAAGAGGTTCCTTCTCAATTCAGTCCTAAATCTGCTCCCCCTAATTTTGAGGTTAAACCCTCTTGTTTTAGTTCCACCTGCCAGTGAGGACATCCTCTCTACTTCTGTCTTATCTATTCTCTTTATAATTTTATTTGTTTCTATAAGATTCCCCTCATTCTTCTAAGTTCCAATGAATATATCCCAGTCTACACAGTCTCCCTTCATAAGCGAAACCCCTCCACCCCAGAATCAGCCTGGTGAACTTTCTCTGCATCCCTCCAGTGCCAGTATTGCCTTTTTCAAGTAAGGAGACCATTACTGCATGCAGTACTCCAGGTGTGGTCTCACCAGCACCCTGTACAGCTGCAACATAATCTTCCCGCTTTTTGAACTCAATCCCTTTAGCAATGAAGGACAAAATTCCATTTGCCTTCCTAATTGCTTGTTTTATCTGTAGACCAACCCTCTGTGATTCATGCATAAGGATACTCAAGGTACATGCCTTTCATTGTGTATATCCTTCCCTTATTAGACCTCCCAAGTTGGATCACCTCAGAGGTATGAGGATTAAATTACATCTGCCATTGCTCTGCCCAATTTACCAGCTGACCAATATCAGACTGTAGCCTGAGACCCGGTAATCCAAGATGGCCGCAGAGTCAGACACTTCAGAACGAGTTCATCTGCTCCGTCTGTTTCCTTTTCTTCTTTCTATCCCACTTCTCTTTTCATTTTCTTTTGTGTTTTTCTTTTGTCCTTCTCCCTAATTTCTTCTCCCGGACTCGGACTCCCAGCCTCAGTTACCAGTCCTCTGACCCAGTGCAGACCTAATGATGTGGCCTCTTGGCTTGATGTGGCAGTGTCCTGGCCTGGCAAGGAGACCTTCCAGAGCTGAAAATGTGTTGCTGGAAAAGCGCAGCAGGTCAGGCAGCATCCAAGGAGCAGGAGAGTCGGCGTTTCCGGCATGAGCCCTTCTTCAGGGATACCTTCCAGCCCAACGAGGCAGTCCAACATGATGGCCTCTGTTTGATGTGGTGGCCTCTCAGCCCAGCGTGATGGTCACTCGGCCTAGTGTAGCGATCTCTGAGTGGCCCAGCGTGGTTCTCTCTCAGCCCACATAGTGGTCCTTTCTGTATATGGTGGTCTCTCCACCCGGGAAGGCCTCAGCGTGGACTTCCGGTCTCGAGATGATGACTTAAAGAATAATCTCATGGTAGCTAAGTTCTTAAGAAATGCTGTAATGTTTGAACTTTCAGCTTTATTTCTTCATTTTCTACTTAAAACTAAAAAAGATCTGCAACGTGTAACCTTGAACTTTATTCTTTCTTTCTACCTTGTTCTTACGATTCTGTACTGAGGTCCTTGTACCTAAGATGGCGCCTTGTGAGGTGACGTTACATACTTTTCACTGTACTCCAATACTTTTGCAATCGAGAACACGTGACAATAAACTTAAATAAAAATCAAATCAATATCAATAACACCACCAATTTATGTGGCCTCTGAAAACTTTCTAATTTTACAATCACAGTCAATTTGTTAATGTACATTGCAAACAGCAAGGGTCCCAGCCCCAGTCCCTGTCTTACACCACTGGTCACAGGCTTCCAATCACAAAGACAACCCTCCACCATCACTCTTTGCCTCATATTTGGATCCAATTTGCCAAAATGCCGTGGATCCCATGGGCTCTTACCATAACTCCAGGAAAGGCAAGAGAGGTAGGCAAGTAGTCCAGGAGTCTTCTGTGGTTATTCCCATTTCAAACAAGTATGCTGTTTTGGAAAATGTAGGGGGTGATGGAAACTCAGGGGTACTTAGCATGAGCAGCCAAGTTTCTGGTATTGACACTGGCTCTAATGTAATGGGAGGTACGTCGGGTTCCAAACAATCGACTGTGTTAGGGGACTCTCTAGCCCGAGGTACAGACAGACATTTCAGTGGCCAGCAGTAAAAAATCAGAATGGTGTGTTGCTTCCCTGGTGCCAGGATCAAAGATGTCTCAGGGAGGGTGCAGAATGTTCTTAAGTGGAGAGAGACCAGCAGGAGGTCATTGTACACTTTGCAACCAATGACATAGTAAAGGAAAAGGTTGAGATTCTGAAGGGAGATTGCAGAGAGCTAGGCAGGAATTAAAAAAGGAGGTCCTCAAGAGTAGTAATATCTGAATTACTCCTGGTGCTATGAGCTAGTGAGGGCAGGAACAGGAGGATAGAGCAGATGAATGCATGGCTGAGGAGCTGGTGTATGGGAGAAGGATTCACATTTTTGGATCTTTGGAAGCTGTTTTGAGGTAGAAGTAACCTGTACAAGAAGGACAGATTGCACCTAAATTGGAAGGGGACTAATATACTGGCAGGGAGATTTGCTAGAGCTGCTCAGGAGGATTTAAACTAGTAAGGTGGGCGGGTGGGACCCAGGGAGATAGTGAGGAAAGATTTCATCCTCAGATTGGTAAAGTTGAGAACAAAGGCAAGTCAAACAGTCAGGGCAGGCGGGGACAAAGCAGAGAACAAGGTAAGACTGATAAATTAAACTGCATTTATTTCACTGCAAGAGGCCTAACAGGGAAGGAAGATGAACATGGGGCGTGGTTAGGAACATGGGACTGGGATATCATAGCAATTACAGAAACATGGCTCAGGGATGGACAGGACTGACCGTTTAATGTTCTAGGATACAAATGCTACAGGAAGGACAGAAAGGGAGGCACAAGAGGAGGGAGAGTGGCATTTTTGATAAGGGATAGCATTACAGCTGTACTTAGGGAGGATATTCCCAGAAATACATCCAGGGAAGTTATTCGGATGGAACTGAGAAAAAAGAAGGGGATGATCACCTTGTTGGGATTATAATATAGCTCCCCTCCAGTAGTCAGCGGGAAATTGACAAACAAATTTGTAAGGAGATTTCAGTTATCAGTAAGAATAATGGGGTGGTTATAGGAGGGGATTTTAACTTTCCAAACATAGACTGTGACTGCTATAGTGTGAAGGGTTTAGATGTAGAGGAATTTGTTAAGTGCGTACAATACAATTTTCTGATTCAGAATGTGGATGTACCGACTAGAGACGGTGCAAAGCTCAACCTTGGAAATAAGGCAGGGCAGGTGACTGAGGTGTCAGTGGAGGAGCACTTTTGGTCAGCGACCATAATTCTATTCATTTTAAAATAGTGAAGGAAAAGGATAGACCAGATCCAGAAGTTGAAGTTCTAAATTGGAGGAAGGCTAATTTTGCCAGTATTAGGCAAGAACTCTGAAAAGCTGATTGGGGGCAGTTGCTCGCAGGTCATGGGACAGCTGGAAAATAGGAAGCCTTCAGAAATGAGATAAATTGAGCCCAGAGATAGTATATTCTAGTTACGGTGAAAGGAAAGGCTGGTAGGTGTAGGGAATATTGGATGATGAGAGAAGTTGAGGGTTTGGTTGAGAAAAAGGATGAAGCATATGTCAGGTATAGACAGGATAGATTGAGTGAATCCTTAGATGGATACAAAGGCAGTAGGAGTACACTTAAGATGGAAATCAGGAGGGCAACAACATGAGATAGCTTTGGCAAATAGGGTTAAGGAGAATACAGAGGGGTTTTATGAATACATTAAGGACAAGAGGGTAACTAAGGAGAGAATAGGGCCCCTCAAAGATCAGCAAGGCGACCTTTGTGTGGAGCCGCAGGAGATGGGGCAGATACCAAATGAGTATTTTGCTTCACTAACTGTGGAGAAGGATATTGAAGATATAGAATGCAGGGAAATAGATGGTGATATCTTGAAAAATGTTCATATTACAGATGAGGAGGTGCCAGATGTCTTTGAAATGCATAAATGTGGATAAATCCCCAAGACCTAATTAGGTATACCCTAGGACTCTGTCGGAAGCTAGGGAAGTGATTGCTGGGCCTCTTACTGTGATATTTGTATCCTCAATAGTCACAAAAGATGTGCCAGAAGACTGGAGGTTCACTAATTGGTGCCACTACTTAAGAAAGGTGGTAAGGAAAAGCCAGGGAACTGTAGACCAGTCAGCCAGACGTCAATTGTGAGGAAGTTATTGGAAGGAATCCTGAGGGACAGATTGTCCATAAATTTGGAAAGGCAAAGACTGATTAGGGATAGTCAGCATGGTTCTGTGCATGGGAAATCATGTCTCACAAACTTGATTGAGTTTTTTGAAGAAGTAACAGAAAGAATTGATGAGGGCAGAACGTTACACTGGATCTGTATGGACTTCAGTAAGACATTCAACAAGGTTCCCCATGGAAGATTGGTTAGCAAGGTTAGATCTCATGGAATACAGTTAGAACTAGCCATTTGGATACAGAACTGGCTCAAAGGTAGAAGACAGTGGGTGATGGTGGAGGGTTGTTTTTCAGACGGGACGTCTCTGACCAGTGGAGTGTCATAAGGATTGGTGCTGGGCAACTACTTTTTGTCATTTACATAAATGATTTGGATGTGAACATAGGAGGTAGAGTTAGTAAGTTTGCAAATGACACCAAAATTGGAGGTGTAGTGGACAGCGAAGAAAGTTACCTCAGATTACACCAGGATCTTGATCCGATGGGCCAATGGGCTGAGGAATTGCAGATGGAGTTTAATTTAGATAAATGCAAGGTGCTGCAGTTAGGAAAGCAAATCTTAGCAGGACTTATACACTTAATGGTCAGGTTCTCGGGAGTGTTGCTGAACAAAGAGACCTTGGAGTGCAGGTTCATATCTCTTTGAATGTAGAGTCGTAGGTAGGTAGGATAATGAAGACGACATTTGGTATGCTTTACTTTATTGATTAGAGAATTGAGTATGGGTGTTGGGAGGTCACCTAAACCACTTTTGGAGTATTGTGTTCAATTCTGATCTCCTTCCTATCAGAAAGATGTTGTGAAACTAGAAAGGGTTCAGAAAAGATTTACAAGGATGTTACTAGGGTTGGAGGATTTAAGCTATACGGAGAAGTTAAATAGACTAGGGATGTTTTCCCTTGAGTGAGGTGTGACCTTACAGAGGTCCCTGCTGAGGGGTGACCTTACAGAGGTTTACAAAATCATGAGGGACATGGATTGGGCAAAGAGACCAAGTCTTTTCCCTGAGCTGGTGGAGTCCAGTAATAGAGGGCATGGGTTTAGGGTAAGAGGGGAAAGATATAAAAGAGACTTGAGAAGCAACTTTTTCACGCACAGAGTGGTGCAAGTGCAGAATGGGGCTGCCAGAGGAAGTGGTAGAGGCTGGTACAATTACAACATTTAAAAGGCATCTGAATGGGTATATCAATAGGAAGGGTTTGGAGGGATCTGGGCCAGGTGTTGGCAGGTGGGACTAGATTGGGTTGGGATGTCTGGTTGGCATGGACAAGTTGGACCTTAGGGTCTGTTTCCATGCTGTACATCTCTATGACTCTATGACTCTAGAAGGAGGCTGTTCAGCCCCTTGTGTCAGTACTAGCTGTTTACTAACCTCACTCACAATGAACATCTCCATTGAATTCTGGATGAGTGGTGCTGGAAGAGCACAGCCATTCAGCCAGCATCCGAGGAGCAGCGAAATCGATGTTTCGGGCATAAGCCCTTCATCAGGAATAAAGGCAGTGAGCCTGTAGTGTGGAGAGATAAGCTAGAGGAGGGTGGGGGTGGGGAGAAAGTAGCATAGAGTACAAGCAAATGTGTCTGTGGTAGCGAGTTTGTTTCATGAAATGTTTGAAGAGCTTCAGGGCAGAGGAAATGACCTGGGAGTTGCAGTGGGAGAGGGACTCCCTGAGATTATTGTAGAGAGAAGCTCTTCAACCATGTCATGAAACAAACTCGCTCCCACAGCCACATTTGCCTGTACTCTATGCTACTTTCTCCCCACCCCCACCCTCCTCTAGCTTATCTCTCCACACTTCAGGCTCACTGCCTTTATTCCTGATGAAGGGCTTTAGCCCGAAACGTCGATTTCGCTGCTCCTCGGATGCCGCCTGAACTGCTGTGCTCTTCCAGCACCATTAATCCAGAATCTGGTTTCCTGCATCTGCAGACATTGTTTTTATCTCTGTTGAATGTCTATTGTTGGGAAGTAATTAAATCTGTTTAGAGACAGAATGTCCGACAAATGTGAACAGATCAGAGTAAGTCAGCATGGATTAAAAAGGGTCAGACTTCTTTAACTAACCTGGTTACATGTTTTAACGAGGTCACTAATGTGTGAGATAAGGGAATGTGTTGTTTATATGGACGTCCAGATGACATTCAAGGAAGTTCCACACAAGTGTTATAATGTTATAGTTGGAACAAAGAGATGACAGATAAACATATTCTGGATCTTTCTGCACAAATGAATTCTCAAATAAATCTCAGACATGTTGGTGAACTTGGGGTTTTATCAGAGGAAGGAGCTGAAGGAAGTCAGTTGTTGGAGAAAAATGGTTCTGGGAAAATTAGAATGTCTTAAATCAGGAGGGCCAAATAATCTATTTTCAGGAGTGCTTCAGGAAGTGGTTGTAAAATATGAGAAACATTGATGGTTATCTGTTTGTCGACTGTGGAATAGGTCCTACAAAATGGAGGGAGTTAATTTAACACGCCTATTGAAAGAGAGAGAGAGAGAGGGAAAATAAGAAATTTTAGACCAATTAGCCAGAAGTCAGCAGTGGAGAAAATGCTTAAGTTCATTATAAAATATTTTATAGCTTAGCACTTTGAAAACAGTGGCAGAACTGGACAGAGTCGGCATGAATTGTCGAAAGGGAAATCATGCTTAAAAAATCGACTGGAATTGTTTGAGGATATAGTGAGTGGATTTGATAAGGGGGGGCCCATGGATATGGTTTGTTTGGACTTTGTAAGGGGAATAGATCGGCGGTTCTGTGGTCAAAAACAAGACTCACGAATAGCATGTTGCCTCCCAGTTGTACGACTCAGGCATGTCTCAGATCGGCTGCAGGACATTCTGAAGGGGTGGGTGAACAGCTAGCTGTGATGGTGCATGAAGGGACTGATGATATCGTAATAAATGGAATGGGGTCCTACAAGCAGAATTTATGGAGTGAGGAACCATATTAAAATGTAGGATCTCAGAGGTAGTAATCTCAGGATTGCTCCCAGTGCCATGTGCTAGTCAGAGTCGAAATGAAAATATAGGCAGGATGAATGTGTGGCTTGAGAGATGGTGCAGGAGGGAGGGGTTCAGGTTTTTGGGACATTGGGACTGGTTCCTGGGGAGGTGGGACAATTACAAATCGAGTGGTCTACACCTGGGCAGGACTGGAACCAGTGTCCTGAGGGATGTGTTTGATCACACTCTTGGGGAGGGTTCAAAATAGTGTAGCAGAGGGATGGGAACCAAATGAGGAGGTTAGTGGGCAATAAGGAGGGAGTAACTAAAGCCTGTCAGGAACTAGATATTGAAGTCAGCGTGACTAAGGTTAAGAGTAGGTAGGGAGCAGATGATGAACGCAAAGGGACAGATGGTCTGAGATGCATTTGTTTTAATGTGAGAAGTGTAGTAGGTAAGGCAGAGGAATTTAGGGCTTGGACTAGTATCTGGGAGTATGATGTTATTGCTATTACTGAGACGTGGTTGAGGGAATGGCAAGATTGTTAACTAAATATCCCAGGATACAGATGTATCAGATGCGTTCGAGAGGGAAGTAAAAGGGATGGAGGAGTTGCATTACTGGTCAGAGTGGATATCACAGGTGTGGTGAAGGAGGGCACTATGGAGGACTCGAGCAGTGGGGCAATATGGGCAGAGGTCAGAAACAGGAAGGGTGCAGTAACAATGTTGGTGCTATCCTACAAGCCTCCTAACAGTGAACGTGAGATAGAGGTACAAATATGTAAACAGATTATGGAAAGATGTAGGAGTAACAAGGTGGTGGGTGATGGAAGATTTTAATTTTCCCAACATTGACTGGGATTCACTTCATGTTAGAAGTTAAAATGGAGCAGAATTTGTAAGGAGCATCCAGGAGGATTTCACAGAGTAATGTGGAAATAGTCTAACTTAGGAAGGGGCCATACTGGGCTGGTGTTGGGGAATGAGCCCGGCCAGGTGATTGAAATTTCAGTCGGGGATTACTTTGGAAGAGTGATCACAATTCCATACGTTTTAGAATGCTCATGGACAAAGATGAGAGTGGTCCTAAAGGAAGAGGGCTAAAGTGGAGGAAGGCCAACTATCCCAAAATTTGGAAGGAGCTGGGGAATGTGGATTGGGAGCAGCTGTTTAAAGGGAAATCCACATTTGATATGTGGGTGGCTTTTAAAGAGAGGTTGACTAGAGTCAGGACAGACATGTCCCTGTGAAAATAAAGGATTGAAATGGCAGAATTAGGGAACGCTGGATGACAGATGAATTTGTGAGATTAGCTAAGAGGAAAAAGGATGCATACATAAGGTCTAAGTGGCTGAAAACAGACAAAGCTTTGGAAGAATATCGTGAAAGTAGGACCAATCTGAAGTGAGGAATTAAAAGGGCTAAAGGGGTCACAAAATATCATGAAGGAAAATCCCAAATCCTTTTATTCATACATAAGGAGCAAGTGGGTGACTAGAGAAAGGGCTGGCCCACTCAAGGACAAAGGAGGAAAGATATGTGTGGAGTCAGAAAATGGATGAGATTCTTAATGAGTGCTTTATGTCGGTATTCACCAAGGAGAGGGAAATGACAGATGTTGAAGTTGGGGATAGGTGTTTGATTACTCGAGGGCAAGTCGATTTAAGTAGGGAGGAAGTGTTGGGTATTTTAAAAGGCATCAAGGTGGACAAGTCCCCAGGTCAGGATGGGATCGATCCCAGCTTACTGAGGGAAGCAAGAGAGGAAATAGCTGGGGCCTTAATCGATATCTTTGTAGCAACCCTGAACATGGATGAGGGTCCCAGAGGACTGGAGAATTGCTAACGTTTAAGAAGGGTAGCCAGGATAATCCAGGTAACTATCACCCAGTGAGCCTGATGTAGTGGTAGGGAAGCTGCTGGAGAAGATACTGAGGGATAAGATCTATTTACTTTTGGAAGAAAATTGACTTATCAGTTATAGGCAGCATGAAGTTGTGCAGGGAATGTCGTGTCTTACCAACTTTGTAGATTTTTTTGAAGAACTGATGAAGTTGATTGAGGAGGGATGGGCTGTGGATGTCATACGCATGGACTTCAGTAAGGTGTTTGATAAAGTTCCCCATGCTAGCCTGATAAAGAAATTTAAGTCGCATGGGGTCCAGAGTGTACTCACTAGATGGGTAGTGAACAGGTTGGGCAACAGAAGACAGACAGTAGTGGTGGGAGTACTTTCTCAAAATGGAGAACAGGAATCCGTGCTGGTACCGCTCTTGTTTTTGATCTACATAAATGATCTGGAGGAAGGTATAGGTGGTCTGATTAGCAAGTTTGCAGATGACACTAAGATTGGTGGAGTAGCAGATAGTGAAGGGGACTGTCAGAGAATGCAGCAGAATATAGATAGATTGGAGAGTTGGGCAGAGAAACGGATGGATGGAGTTCAAGCCAGGCAAATGCAGTCTGATGAATTTTGGAAGATCCAAATCTGGAGTAAACTGTACGGTGAATGGAACACCCTGGGAAAATTGATGCCCAGAGCGACCTGGGTGTTCAGGTCCATTGTACCCTGGAGGTGACAACACAGGTCGACAGAGTGGTCAAGAAGGCATATGGCACATCTTCCTTCACCAGACGTGGTATTCAGTACAAGAGTTGGAAGGTCATATTAGAATTATATCAGACTTTGGCTTGGCCACATTTGGAATACTGCGTACAGTTCTGGTTGCCACATTACCAGAAAGATGTGGATGCTTTGGAGAGGGTGTAGAGGAGGTTCACCAGGATTGCCTGGTATGGAGGGCACTAGCTATGAAGAGAGGCTTAGTAGATTAGGATTATTTTCATTAGAAAGTCAAATGTTGAGGGGGGACCAGATTGGGGTCTACAAAATCATGAGAGATATAGACAGGGTGGATAGCAAGAAGCTTTTTCCCAGAGTGGGGGACTCAATTACTCGGGGGTCATGAGTTCAAGGTGAGAGTGGAAATATTTAAGGGAGATATGTATGGAAAGTTCTTCACACAGAGAGTGATTGGTCCTGGAACACGTTGCCAGTGGAGGTGGTAGAGGCAGGCACAATAGCATCATTTAAGATATATCTAGATAGATACATGGATGGGCAGGGAGCAAAGGGAGACAGACCCTTGGAAAATTGATGACAGGTTTAGATGGAGGATATGGACCAGTGCAGGCTAGTAGGGCCGAAGGGCCAGTTCTTGTGCTGTAATTTTCGTTGCTCTTTGTTCTTTGAACTGAGGAAGCTCAAAGGAACAGAGTGATCTTGGGGTGCTTCTCCACTGATCCCTGAATATGGCAAGACAGGTTAACAGAGCAGTTATGAAGGCATAGGGGACACTTGCCTTTGTCATGTCAGGTGTTGGTTATAAAAGCAGGAGGATATGGTGCAGTTAAGCAGAACATTGGTTAGGCCACAGCTGGAGTACTGTGTGCAGTTCAGGTCACCACACTGTAGGAAGGAGGTGATTGCACTGGATGGGGTGCAGAGGGGAATCACCAGGATGTTGTGTGGGATGGAACCTCTCAGTGATGAAGAGAAATTGGATCAGCTCGGGTTGTTTTCTTCAGAGCAGAGAAGGTGGAGGGGGGACCTGATAGAGGTGTATAAGGTTATGAGGGGAATTGGCAGGGAGGAGAGAAAGCAGCTGTTCTCCTTTTTGGGAGGGTCAATAACAAGTTGACTCACATTCAATGTGAAAGCTAGGAGGCTTCAAGATGTTTTAAGGAAAATGTTTTTCATCCAGAGGTTGGTGTGCATCTGGAATGCACAGCCAGAGAGGGGAGTTGAGGTGGGAAACCTCACAAAGTTTAAAATGTACTTGGGTGAGCAGTTGAAATGTCATAACATTCAAGCTGTGGGCCTCATGTTGGAAAGTGGGACTGGTGTAGGTTTAGTGTAGTTTGGCTGGTACACAGTTAATGGGCTGAAGGGCCTCCTCTGTACTGTGTGATTTCATGATTCTGTCGTGGGTAGTTTCAGGCTCCTTAATTGAGGAAGGATGTTTTGGCTGTGGAGGGAGAGCAGTGAAGGTTTACCAGACTGATTCCTGGGAGGACAGCACTTAGATCTGATGAGAAACTGGATCAGTTAGGATTATATTCATTGGCACTTAGAAGATTGAAAGGAATCATATTGTAACCTTGAAAATCCGAACAGGACAAGACTAGAACAACACAGGGAGGATGTTCCTGATGACTGGGGAATCCAGAACTACGAATTATGGTTTAAAGAAAAGGGAAAGGTTATTTCAGACTGAGCTGAGGAGACATTTCTTTTGCCAGAGACTGGGAAGCTAGTGGAATATTCTGTCACAGAAAGCAGTTGAGCCCAAAACATTCAATATTTTCAAGAGAGGATAAGTGTATTCTTAGGACTAAAGGGGTTAAATTTTATGGAGAAAAAATGGGAGCAGGGGACTAAGTTGGATGATTAGCCATGGTCATATTGAATGGCAGAGCCAACTTGAAGGGCTGAATGGTTTCCTCTTGCTCCTAGTTCCTTTGTTTCTATGTTTGAGAGACTGTTCATAAACATGGAAACATATGGAATTATAGAGTCTTAGAGCCATCGAGTCCTACAGCACAGAGACAGGCCCTTTGGCCCAAACTGGACCGTGCTGACCAAAATGTCCATCCATGCTAACCCCATTTCCCTGCACTTGGCCCATATCCTTCAAATGTTTTCCTATCTATGTATTTGTCCAAATGTCTTTTAAATATTGTTAATGTATCCACCTCAATCACTTCAGCTGGCATCTCATTCCACATGCGTGCCACCCTCTGTGTAAAAATGTTGCCCCTCAGGTTCCCTTTTATTCATTCCTCTCTAACACTAAACTGATGCCCTCTCATCCTCGTTTCCCCAACCCTCTCCATGTCTCTCATGATCTTATACACTTCTAAATGTTCCCACCAGTCTCCTACGCTCTCAGAAAAAAGTCCTAACTTGGCTAACTTCCCCCTATAACTCAGATTGTTGAGTCCAGGCAACATCCTTGCCAATTTCTTCTGTGCTCTTTCTGGTTTAGTAATATCCTTCCTATAACAAGGTGACCAAACTGAATACAATATTCCAAGTGCGACCTCACTGACATCCTGTACAGGATTAGAGATTAGATTCCCTCCAGTGTGGAAACAGGTCTTCGGCCCAACCAATCCACACTGACCCTCTGAAGAGTAACCCATTTAGAGACATTTCCCTCTGACTAATGTACCTAAGACTATGGCCAATTTAACATGTCCAATTCACCTGACCTGCACATCAAACTTACTAATCATGCCTTACAGGTTCTCATCCAAACCATTAATATTGATAACAAACAGTAATGGGGCCAGCACTGAGCCCTGAGGCACTCCACTCAACACAGGCCTCCAGTCTGACAAGCATCCTTCCAATATTACCTCTGCTTCCTATCATCAAGACAGTGACAGAAAAGTATTTGTCTTTGGTGAGGAATTAGTTTGGAGGTAGGAGACAGAGAAGAGGGATAATGTGCGTGCTCTCTAATGAACAAGATGTGAATAGTGGTGTCCCCAGGGATTTGTGCAGGGGCCTCAGTATTTCACGATATTTCTCAATGACTTGGATGAAGGAATAGAGAGCCAATTATCCAAGATTGCTGACCACACGGAGTGAGGCAGCTTGGAGGAGGTTACAGAGATAGGGAGAGTGGAGGGCAGAGAGGGATTTGAGAACAAGGATGAGAATTTGAAAATCGAGGTGTTGCTTGACCAGGAGCCAATATAGGCACGGGGTGCAGGGGGTTGTGGGAACGGGACTTGGTGCAAGTTTGGATACGGGCTGCAGAATTTTGGATGAGCTGAAGGATACGGAGGGCAGTGGCTGTGATGTGCATCAGCCATTGGAATGGTCATGTTTGGAGCCCCATAAACATGGCTGAGATTTTCAGTGGCTGATCTTTGTGATATGAAAGATATGGGGCTTAGATCATTCTCAAACATGAGACCCAGTTTGTAAAGAGTCTGGTTGAGCAGCAGATAGTGCTCAGGGAGAGGGATGGAGTTTATACCAGGATCTGAAGAGGATGGCTTTGACCTTCCCAATATGTTTCACAGTGAGCCTGGCACCTCAGTCCTGACTGCTCTTAGCTGCTGTGAATGTCACTGATTAGACACTTATTATTAGAGATTCTGACCACAGCAGAAAGCCCCAGTGTAAAAAATAACTGCAAAGACTGTCAGATCGCAAGGTTGAAACTTCACAAAAAGAGGAAGTGAAAGAAGGAGCTCGGAGCAGCTGGGTGTTTGTTACTGAGACGGGAGAAAACTGTGAACCATCTTCACTCCCTGGAATCTGACAGCACAGGAGGCTGGTTCTAGGATTTATTTTTTGCAGAAACAGCACAGTTTTGGAAAAGGTGTCAGTCACTCTCTCACAAACACACACGCCTGCACTCGGAGATCAGAAACAGAATCCAGCAGCTGCTCTGTCTCCAAGCTGTGAAACCTGCACAGAATTGTTCCCTCATTCAGTTTATAACTGGCAGGATAGACCAAGCAGGGGAGGCAACACAGTGGTGTGTACAGTCAGAAGGGAGTTGCCCTGGGAGTCCTCACCATTAACTATGGAACCCATGAAGCCTCATGACAGCAGGTCAAACATGGGGAAGGAAACCTCCTGCTGATTACCACATAGCACCGCCCTCCGCTCCAACCTCAACTGAGCAGTCAGTCCTCCTCCATGTTGAACAACACTTGGTGGGAGCACTGAGGGAGGGAATGATGCAGGATATACCCTGAGTAAGGGACTTCAAAGCCCACCATCAAGAGCTGCTCAGAAGCATCACTACTGAGCAAGCTGGTCACGCTCCACCTGATTCAGATGCTAGACTGGACCTGGGGCAGGTGGTGAGGGAACCAACAAGAGGGAAAAACATACTCACTATCACCCTCACCAACCTGCCTGCTGTTGGTGTATCTGTCCATGACAGTATCAGTAAGAGTGACCACCGCACAGTCCGTGTGGAGACAAAATCCTGTCTTCCCTTTGAGATTATCTTACATTCTGTTGGGCAAGAGATATGGAATGTCAGAAAGAACTTTGATTTTAGCAGAAATTGGCAAAGTCTTGGAAATTAGTGCCCATTCAGGTGAGACAGGTGAAGACACTCAGTGATTGCAATGGCAGATTGGATGGGCTCTTGATGGAAATAAACCTGCAAGGCTCTGGGGGTCGAGTAGGGGAGGGGGTGGGACTGACTGGATTGCTCCATGAAATGACAGCATTTCCCTGACAGGCTGAATGTTCTCCCCCTGTGCTGGAAATAGGTCTCACTCAATGAGGGATTCACAATTAGAGAGTTTGGATGCAGTAAATACAGGACAAATTGTTTCTCCAGGCAGGAGGGTCAGTAACCAGAGGGCACACATTTCAGAAAGATTCGAAAGCACAAGAGAGAAGATAGGAACATTTTTTATCCAGCGAGTTCATAATGACTGTCTGCAAGGTGAGTGGAAGTGGATTCAACAGCAACTTTCAAAAGGGCATTTGGAGAAATAGCTGAAAAGGAAATAATTGCAGGGTTATACAGGAAGGGCTGGAGAAATGGGAACTCATTGGACTCATTTGACTAACAGTCACAATCAGCCCAGTGACCTCTGTCTGTGCTGTTTTAGAGCTTACACACACTTAGACTCACCTTTACACAAAGACTGGGAGAAACAGACAACCCAGTTTACAGAAGAGTGTTTTCTCAAGGAAACTCTCTTGAACCAACTCAAGGAACAGACCAGACTAGATTTACTGATGAGGAAGAATTCAGCAAATCAATGGCAAGGGAACAGTGAACCAAAGTGATGGGATTGAACAGTATATTCAATAGCACAACCATTGAGAGGGGGAGGGATCAAGGGCAGGAGGTCAGAGAGCATGCTGTAGGGGTCTGAATGCTCTGCTGTCAATGGTGGGTTGGAGCAAGTAGCAATGGGCAGGAGACCAGAGACAGAAGATGAAAGGGGGAGGGAGGGAATGTGAGTCTGCAGCAGGACACAGATGGAGGGACGGGGGAGGCCATGGAGGCAATTGGCTAGCAGTGAGGTCAGGGGTCATTCTGGAATGACAGATGGATAAGACAGGGAAGGGCCCACTCCATATCAGACAAGTTGGAGTTTATGGAATATGGCTTTAGGAAGCTGGGACAGGACATTGGAATCATAGATTTAGGGGGCAGGACGAGCAGGAATTAGGGTTTCTGTGGTCAAGGGGCTGAAGTAGTGCAGAGACAATGTTGTTGAGATTGAAATAAGAGGCATACATGATGGAGAGGATGTGGGGTTTGCAGCTCAGGTGCTGGACAGTCCTGAGGGAAGGAGGACCATGTTTACTAGTCTCTTCTGGAGCATCCAATGGGAAGGAGGTCCCTGTTTATTGGTGTCTATTGGAGGTTCCAGTGGAAAGAGGTCCATGTTTACTGGTTCTATGGGAAAGTGTCCCATGTATATATCACCAAAGAGTCATAGAGGTTTACAGCATGGGATCAGGCCGTTCAGCTCAACTCATCCATGCCGACCAAGTATCCAAAACTGAACTAGTCCCATTTGCATGTGTTTGGCCCAATTCTCTCTAATCTTTCCTATCCATGTTCCTGTAAAAATGTCCTTGAAATGTAGTAATTGTACTCACCTCTACGAATTCTTCTGTCAGCTCATTACACATACACACTAACCTCTGTGTGAAAATGTTGCCCTCAGTTTCCTACTAAATCTTTCCCCTCTCAACTTAAACCTACTCCTTCTAGTACTGGACTCTCCTACCCTGGGGAAAAGACTTTGACTATTCACCTTATCTATGACCCTCCTAATTCCACAACCTCTATAAGGTCACCCCTCAATCTCCTGCATTCCCTGGAAAAACATCTTGGCCTATTCATCCTCATCTTGTAATTCAAATCCTCCAATCTTGATAACATCCCTGTTAATCTTTCTTTTATTCAAACCACTGTCATAACTTCCTTCCTATAGCAGGGTAAGCAGAAATGTACTGTGTCCAAATGTGGCCTTCCCAATGCCTTGTACAGCTGTAACATGATGTCCCAGCTCCTGTACTCCCTGCTTTGACCAGTGAAGATGGCGTGCCAAATACCTTCTTCACCATCCTGTCTACCTGTGACACCACTTCCAAGGAACTATGTACCTGTACCCCTCAGACTCTCTGTTCAACAACACTCCCCATGGCTCTACCATTAATTGTGTAATTTCTGCCCTGATTTGTCTTACCAAAATGCAACTCCTTCCATTTATCAAAATTTCCATCTGGATTTGTTGACCCACTGGCCCAGTTGATGAAGATGACATTGCACTCTTGGATAACCTTCTTCCCTGTCCACTATGCCAACAATTTTAACATCAGCCACAAACTTACTGACCATTCCTGCTATTTTCTCATCCAAATTGTTCACATAAATGATGAACAACAGTGGATCCATGATCGATTCTTGCGACAGACAGTTGGTCACTGGCCTCCAGTCTGAAGAACAACCCTCTCTCACCAGCCTCAGCCTCCTATCATCAGGCCAATTTCATATCCAATTGGTGAGCTGTCCCTGGATCCTATGTGATATAATCTTACTGAGCAGTCTACCATAGGGAACCTTGTATTAACTCCATGTAGACAGAGTGTACTACTCTATCTTTACCTATCTTCTTGCTTCCTTCTTCAAAAACTCAACCATCTACTCATCTCCATTGGAAGTTCCAGTGATTAGGAGGCCCATATTTACTGGTCTGTCTTGGAGGTTCCAGCAGGAAGGAGGTCCATGTTTACTGGTCTTTACTAGACGATCCAGTCCGAAAGAGGTACATGTTTACTGGTCTCCTTTGGAGAGTCCAGTCAGAAGGAGACCAATGTTTACTGGTCTCTAGTGGAGGCTCCTGCAGGAAGGAGGTCATGTTTACTGGACTCTGTAGGAGAGTCCAGTGCATCATGGACTCCAAGGTGAGTGTGGGGTTCAGTTCCTTTCTGTTGTAACTGTATAATGGTTCAACCCACATCCCAGTAAAACACCCTGACTCAGAGACTGATCATGGAAAGGGAAGGAGAGGGGTAGGAGAGGGGAAGGGATTGGAAAATGTTGTGAATGGACAGGCTGGATCAGGGGGTCAGATCTTGTGCTGTCCCTCCAGCTCACACTGATGGCCTGAGGATCTCCTCTCTCTGCTGGGCCTTCATGGAATGAGCTTTGTGTCCAAACCAGTCCCCAGTGAGAACAGGCCAACAGCACAGAACTGCCCTTCATTTGACAAGAATCTAGCCATCTTTCTGAGAGAGGCCAAATCCAGGTCAATGTGGAAAATGGGGCCTTACTCCAGGAGAAAACATGCTTCTGGGGTCAAGGGTTAACATCCATGAGTGGGGCAGAGAGAGGGAGATTCATCCTGAATTCAACTGCCACAACCTGGGACACTGTGAGAAAGAGAGAGAAGTGAGTCAGAGACAACGGGTGAGTGTGTGTGTGTGTGTGTGCGAGAGAGAGAGAGAAAGTGAGAGACATGAGTATGATTAAAAACAGAATGACAGAGAGGGAGGGAGAGGGAGAGAGACAGAGGGAGGTATGGAGAGGAGAGATAACAGAGGATCTAAATTGAAGCGAGAGAGGGAAGGAGTTATGGAGACAGTGAGAGATGGAAAAATAAAGATTATGAGATGGAGTGAGAAAGCATAAGTGAATTGGGGAGAGTGGCTATGAGACAGAGTGAGAGACAGCGAGAACATGAAAGAGATTAATAGTAGGAGAGAGAGGGATAGAGAGAAAGAAGTGGCAGATGTGAGACAGAGAGGGAGAGAGGTGGATAGGTTCTGGTCACCACATTCTGAGAAGGATGTGATTGTACTTGAGAGGGTGCAGAGATTTACCAAGATGCTGCCTGGGATGGAGGGTCAGCTGTGGGGAAATCTTGGAAAGGTTGGGATTGTTTCCTTGGAGCAGTGAAGGCTGAGAGGGGACATGATAGAGGGGGATAAGATTATTTGGGGCAGTGATACCGTGGGTAAGAAGGCACTTTATATATCAGTAAAGGACTCAATAACCTGTGTCCCAGGTAACACAGACATGGACACATAGAAGCTCGGAACTGGAGTAGGCCTTTTGGCCCTTTGAGTCTGCTCTGTCATTCATTATGATCATGGCTGATCCTCTCTCTCAAAACCATATTCCTGCTTTCTCCCCATTCCCTTCATGCTGTTAAAATGCAAAACAATTATCTCTCTCTTTTTCTTGAATTTATTCAGTTCCTTGGGTTCCACAGTTGTCCTACCCTTTGAGTGAAGAAATGTTTCCTCATCTCAGTCCAAAATGGTCTACCCTGTATCCCCCTGAGACTGGGTCCCCTGATTCCAGACTTCCCAGCCAGGGGAAACCTCCTCCCTGCCCAGCCCTGTTAGAATTTTATACATCTCAATCAGATTCTCTCTCATCCTTCTGAACTTGAGTGAGTCCAGGCCCAGTCAAATTGGAGTGAGAGGAGAATTGAGGAGAAATGTTTTCACCCAGAAGGTGGTGGGAGTCTGGAACTCACTGCCTGAAAGGCTGGTTGAGTCACAAACTCTCGTGACATTGGAGCAGTGTTCAGATATTCCCTTGTGTTGCTGTAGCCTCCAGGGTGATGGGCCAAGAGCTGGAGAATGGGATTAGTGTCATTAGATCTTTGTTTACTCACACGGACACAATGGGCCAAATGGCCTCATTCAATGTTGTTCACATCAATGATTCTCAGAGAGAGAGAGAGAGAGCGAGAGAGGGAGAGAGAGAAGAGGAAGTGTGAGGGGCTGACGTGGCTCTCTCTGCCTGATGCCATTTACATACTGAGGAACACCCAGTCAGACTCTCACAGGCTGCAGCTTTATAAAGCAGAGCCCAGTGAAGGGAGAGTTTATCAGGAAACAGGCACAGGGACAGGAGCACACATCATGATTTCACACATCCAGTTAATCTGGCCCCTGGCATTCTGTGTCGCAGGTACAAATCTCTCTCCTTCCACCTTGAATCTTTAGCTGCTCTCCATTTCACTCCAATTCCACTGACTTGTGATTGAAGGGAAAATGCTGAAACCAGAGGAATGCTCAGTGTCTCCAACAATCTCTCATTTGACAGGCTCTTTCTGTGACAGTTCTGACTTCACTGTGTTTCTCTCTGACCCCTCAGTTATCAGTGGGGACATCATCATGACCGAGTCTCCCCGGGTGCTGTTAATGGGACTGGGCCAGACTGCAACCACCACCTGGATGACCAGTCAAAGCATTAGCAGCTACCTTGCTTGGTACCAGCAGTGAGAAGGTCAGAAACCCTCTCTCCTTATCTATGATGCAAAAAATCGATTCACAGGAGTCTCCAATCGATTCACCGGCAGTGGATCAGGGACCAGTTTCACCCTGACAATCAGCAACGTTCAGAATGAAGATGTCGCTGAATATTACTGTCAGCAGTATAGCAGCAGCCTTTACAGTGATACAGTGCCATACAAAAACCTCAACACGCACAACACCACCTTCTGTACTGACACATCCAACAGTTATATGAAATGTATAATAATGGACAAACAGTCCCATCTCCTGCACTGACACATCCACAGTTATATATAAAGTAAATTGAACAAATTACCCCATGCTGGGTTTGTCACTGTCCACTACACACTCCAGTCCCTGTGGTGTCCACCGCTCACTGAAGGCCTCAAGTTTCCCTCTTACACTCCATGGCCACATGTGAAGAACAGCTGCAAGATTTAACAATGAAAACTAAATTTCACAAACCCCCGAGAGTAGCTGGACACAACCCCGGAAGACAGAGAGAGAAAGACACATGAATGAGGGAGAGACAGAGAGGGGTAGGGAGTGAATGAGATTGACCAAGAATAGACAGAGACAGAGAGAGACAGGGAGAGGTTGAGAGTGACAGGGGGAAGCAGAGAGCAGAGGTTTTTATACAGCCTCTGCACTGGGAGCTCTCACTGTGTTACACGTTTGGTAAAGGAACCAAACTCAGACTGAGCAAGTAAACCTCAATTGTCTATTATTAAACCTGTCAATACTGAAACACACTTTCTAAAACACAAATGCTGAATTGTTGAAGGTGTTAGTGGGGAGCTGCAGTGAATGAAATGGTTGATTGAGGAGCACTGTGTCGAACAGGGTGTCCAGCTGTATTTCTTTCGTTCCATTGCCCCGCTTAAGCAGCAAGACAGAAGTCAGTAAGTTTTACTCACTGTGTGGAGGAGCTCTGTCCATTTTCAGCCTGTGGTCCCATTCCTGCAGCATGGAGTGAAATCAGTGAGCAGCCTCCTGCCAGTCTCAGTGTGACAGACACGGGCAGATTTTGAAGTGAGCTCTGGCTCCCTGTCCCAGTCTCTGATCTCATTCTCCTCAGCAGCAGCAGCAGCAGCACAGTGAGACACCGAGCTCCCACCTCCCCCAGCTTTAACTCTGCTCAATCACACAATCACAGAATTGTTACAGTGCACAAGGTGGCCATTCCACCCATCCTGTCTGGACCGGCTCTCTGAATGAGCAATTCACTGAGTGTCATTCTCCTGCTTTCTCCCTGTCACCCTGCACATTGTTCCTTTTCAAATAACAGCCTCATCCCTTCGGAATGTTTTAATTGAAGCTGCCTCCACCACACTCTCAGGCAGTGCATTCCACACCTTAACCACTCACTGGCTGAAAATGTTGCTCCCCATCTCAATTTTGTTCCTTTTCCCAATTACTTTCAATCTGTGGTCTCTTGGTCTGAATCCTTTCTTAATTGGGAACATTTTCTCCCTATTTACTCTGTCCAGGCCCTTCCTGATTTTGAATTCCTTGAACAAATCTCCTCTAAGCCTTCTCCAAAGAAGACAGTCCCAAATTCTCCAATCAAACTTCATAACTGATGTTCCTCATCCCTGGAATGATCTTTGGGAACAATTTTTGTCATTGCTACAAAACATTCGCCTCCTTCCAGAATTCTTCACATTATCTATATCCCTCATGATTTTCCAAACCTCTACAAGGTCACTCCTCAGAACCTTCCGCTTCAGGGGAAGAAGTCTCAGCTTTTCCAGCCGCTCATAGCCATGGAGTCATACAGCGTGGAAACAGACCTTTCAGTCCAACTTGTCCATGCTAACCAAATATCCTAAACTGACCTCAGCCCATTTGCCAGCATTTGGCTTACATCTCTCAAAACCCAACCTATTCATGTACCCATACCAATGTGTTTTAAATGCTGTAACTGTATCTGCCTCCAACACTTTCTCTGGCAGCTCAATCCAGACACGCACCACCCTCTGTGTGACAAGTTACCCCTCAGGTCCCTTTTGAATCTTTTGCGTCTCACCTTAAACTTATGTCCTCTTGTTTTGGAATCCCTTTCCCACGGAAAAGACCTTGGATATACACCCTGTCCATGCCCCTCATAGTTTTATAAACATCTATAAGGTCACCCCTTGGCCTTAGATGCTGCAGGGAATATAGCCCTAGTTTCTTCAGCCTTTCCCGATAGCTCAAACCCTCCAAATCCTGGCCACATCCTTGTAAATCGTTTCTGCCACTTTTTAAGTTTAACAACATCCTTCCTATCTCAGGATGATAGGATTGTTCACATCATTCCCAAAGTGGCCTCACCAATCTCCTGCTGCAACATGATGTTCTAACTCCTGTACTCAATGCAGTGATGAACAAAAGCAAGCAAACCAAACACCTTCTTCATCACCCTGTCTACCTGTGACCCCACTTTCAAGGAATAATGTACCTGCATCTTCACCCCTAGGTCTGTTATTCAGCAACACTCCACAGGGCCCTCCCATTAACTGTATAACTCCTGCCCTGGTTTGCCTTTCCAAAATGCAACATCTCACATTTATCTAAACTGAACTCCATTTGCCAACCTTCTGCCCATTGTCCCATCTGATCAAGGTCCCGCTGTACCCTGAGATAATCTTCTTCACAATCTACTGTCCCACCAATTTTGGTGTCATTTACAAACTTACCATAACTCCTATATTCACATCCAAATCATTTCTTTAAATCATGAAAAGCATTTGTGGACTCAGCACCAATCCTTGCGGGCACACAGCTATTCACAGATCTCCAGTCTGAAAAGCAACCTTTTTCCACCACTCTCTGTCTCCTATCTGCAAGCCAATTTTTTTGACTTCAATGGCTTGCTCCCCCTGGATCCCATGTGGTCTAACCTCACAACCAGTCTATGGTGTGGAACCTTGTCAAACACTTTACTCTGAAGTCCATACTGACAAGGTCTAGTGTTCTGTCTTCATCAATCCTTTTTGTCACCTCCTGAATCAAATTCATGAGACGTGATTTCCTATGCACAATGCCACACTGATTATCCAAACGATGTAAATCCTGTCCCACAGAATCTACTCCAACATCTTACCCAGCACTGACATCAGGCTCACTGGTCTATAGTTCCCTCGCTTTTACTGACAGCCTTTCTGAAATAATGGCATAATCTTAGCCAACCTCTCTGTTTCTCCAGGACCTTATCCATGGTTGCCGATGATACATATATCTCAGCAAGGATCCCAAAAATCTCTTCCCAGTTTGCCACAATGTTCTGGGGTACACCTGATCAGGTCCTAGGGTTTATCTACCTTTATGTGATTTAAGATTGTTTGCGTCTCCTCATTTATATGTGGTCTCTTTTCAAGACATCACTATTTTTCCGAATTCCTTAGCTTTCCCCACAATATATACTGACCTAAAATATTTGTTCAGGATCTCACCCATCTCTTGAGTCTTACCAAAATACAGCACTCACATTTATCTGAATTAAACTCCATCTGCCATTCCTCAGCCCACTGGCCCCGTTGGTCAAGATTCCATTGTATTCTTAGACAACCTTCTTCACTGCCACTGATTAGATTAGATTCTCCAAAGCGTGGAAACAGGCCCTTTCGGCCCAACAAGTCCATAATGATCCTCCGAAGAGTAACCCACCCAGACCGACTTCCCTCTCAGTAATGCATCAACACTATGAACAATTTAGCATGGCAAATTCACCTGACCTGCACATCTTTGGACTGTGGAAGGAAACCAGAGCACCCAGAGGAAAAACACGCAGACGCAGGGAGAATGTGCAAACTCCACACAGACAGTCACCCAAGGCTGGAATCGAACCTGGGACCCTGGTACTATGAGGCTGCAGTGCAAATCTGTGAGCCACCATGCTGACGCCCCCGAGCCACCACTAAGCCACCAATGCCACCTGAAAATTCACCTAAACACACGCTTGCCACTCTGGTCCCTCTCTGCCCATTACACTGCTGCTACCCTAAACTATATTCAGAAATTAAAGACACCCCCCCCCCTCCATTTATAATAGCTCTATCATATTTTCAGGTCTCTGTAAATTCCTTGCATTTGTATTCCTCCACATCCTTCCCACTGGGTGGTGACTTATTGACTGCTCTGAGGATTCTGTGGTCCTTGGTGTTCCTCTCTGATATTTGCCCCTGGCTCCCACAGCCCTGCCAAGTTAGTTTAAACCCTCTCTAACAGTAGTAAACCACCTCACAAAAATCTAAAGCCCTCCCTCATGGATCCTCTTTCCAGCCCAGCAGTCACCTGTGTTCACCTCCTGATTCTATTCTCACTTGTGTGGGGTGCTGAAAATGTGTTGCTTGAAAAGCGCAGCAGGTCAGGCAGCATCCAAGGAGCAGGAGAGTCGACGTTTCGGGCCTGAGCCCTTCTTCACTTGCGTGGGGCACTGGGAGTAATCTGGAGATTCCTACTTTTGAGTTCCTGCTACTAATTAGCAGCAGGAACTCAAAAGTAGGTAGCTCCACATTACTTAAAAGTAGGAAGCTCCAAAACTTCTGACTGCAGGACCACATCCCTTTTCTCCCTCTGTCACTGGGACTGATGTGGACCACGACTGCTGTCTGTTCCCCCTCTCCCCTGAGGGTGTTCTGCAGCCGCTCAGTGATATCCTGGCACCAGGGAGACAACACACCATCCTGGATTCCCATCTGCAGCTGCAGAAACACCTATCGATGCCTCAGTCTCCAATCTCCTCTCACTAAAACTTTTCCAGTCTTCCTTGTGCCCCCTGTACAGCTGAGCCCCCCATGGTGCCATGGACTTGGCTCTGGATGCACCCCCCAGATGAACCATCATTCTCATCAGGATTCTGAACTGAATCCTGGTTGGAGAGTAGGATGTCTGGGGATTCCTGTACTAGCTGCCTGGTCCTTTTGGACTGTCTGCTGCTCCCCCATTCCCTCTCTCCCTGCATACTCTGAAGCTGCAGAGTGACCACATCTAGAAACGTTTCTCCACGGAGCTCTCAGCCTCACGGACGCTCCGCACTGACACCAGCTGCTGCTCAAGCTCCAAAACCCAGAGCTCCAGCTGCTGTCATTGACCACACTTCCTGTACTCATGGTATTCCAGGAGCTGGGAAACATTCTGAAATTCCCACATGGATGCACACTCTCTCCACTCTTGGATTATCTCTATGCAGAGTTCTGATGACAAACAGCTCCAGCAGGGCTCACAGTCCAGTAGGTTCAGTGTTCCAGGGTTTTGGAGAAACTCTCCAGAAGACTTTAAGAAATAGGAGCAGAAATCGGCCATTCAGCCCATTGAATCTGCTCTGCCATTTGACCTTGGCAGATGTGCTTCTCAACCCCAGTCTCCTGCCTACTCCACAGGAACTTTCCATCCCCTTAACAATCATGAACCTATCTATCTCTGTCTTAAATACACTCAGTGACTTGGCCTCCACTGCCCTCTGTAACAATGAGTTCCACAGATTCACCACCCTCCGGCTGAACAAATTCCTCCTCATCTCAGCTGGAAAGGGTCGGCCCTTCATTCTGATGCTGTGCTTTGGTTACCTCGTCTCTCCTATATTTGGAAACATCTTCTCCCATCCACTCTATCCAGGTCTATCTGTATTCTGCAAATTTCAATAAGATCCCTCCTCATCCTTCTGTACTCCATTGAGTACAGACCCAGAGTCCTTAACCATGCCTCATATGACAAGCCCTCCATCCCCAGGATCATTCTTGTAAACCCCTCCAATGCCAGCACATTGTTTCTTAGAATATGGGTCCTAAATCTGCTCACAATATTCCAAATTCAGTCTGATCAGAGCCTTACACAGCCTCAGCAGTACATCTCTGCTCTTGTATTCTGGCACTATTGAAATGAATGCTAATATTTCATTTGCCTTCCCAAGCACAGACTGTACCTGCCTGTTAACCTTAAGAAAATCCTGAATGAGGTTTGTGCTTTAGATTTCCAAAGGCTTTCCTCATTTAGAAAATACCTCCACACCCTGACTCCATTGATTCCTGAAAGATCATCAAAAATGTCTCCACAATCTCCTCAGTGATCTCCTTCAGAACACACTGGTGTAATTCATCAGTCTGGGTGAGTAATCCACACTCAGACATTTCAGCATCCCCAGTACCTCCTCCTGAGTAATGGCCACTGCACTCACCTCTGCCCCCTGACAGTCTTGAAGTACTGGGACACTGCTGGTGTTTTCCATTGTGCAGACTGATGTAATGTATGGATTCAATTCCTCTGCTTTTTCTTCATTTCCTATTATTCTTTTTCCAATGTCTATTTCTGCCTCTCTCTTCCTTTTTATATATCTGATGAAACTCTTGCAATCTTCTTTTATATTACTGGCTCACTTTCCCCCACATTTCACCTTCCGTACCCTAATTATTATTTTTTTTTAGTTATCCTCTACAGGTTTTAAAGACTTCCTAATCCTCTGGCCTCCCACTATTTTCCACCACATTGTGTGCTTTTTCTTTTGCTTTTATTCTGTCCTTGACCTCCCTCATCAGCCATGGTTACATTGTCCTCCCCTTAGTGTGTTTCTTCTTTTTTGGGATGAATTCCTACTCTGCTTCCTGAATTACCCCCAGAAACTCTGTTGTTTGCTGCCACACCATCTTACCTGCTCGGTTCCCCTTCCAATCAACTCTGGCCAGCTCCTTCCTCACGTCTCTGTCGTTCCCTTTACTCAATTGAAATACTGTTCCATCTGATTGCAGCTTCTCCCTCTCAAACTACAGGGGGATTTCTATCATATTATGGTCACTTATCCATACGGATACTTTCACCTTCAGCTCACTGACCAAGTTTGCCTCATTACACATCACTGAATCCAGAACTGCCTGTTCCAAACCGCAAGCTGTTTCAAAAACCATCTCATAGACATTCCATGAAAACTTTTTGTTGAGACGTGCTACCCAATCCACCTCTCCATTTTTTAAATGGATTTTCTGTCTCCTGATTGATTTCCTTCCCCACCCCCTGATTACTGCTTGGAGACCTGAACTTGCATCAGATTCTTTATTTCTTGGGTTCCTCAACTCTTCCCACACAGATTCTACACCTTCTGACTGTATCTTTCTTGCTATTGATTTAAAGTCATTTCTTACTAACAAGGCAACTCCTGTCCCTCTGCTCTTCTGCCTGTCTTTTTGATAGGATATGGATCCTTGGATATTTAGTTCCCAACCCGGATCCCCTTACAGCCATGTACCTGTGATACCCACAACATTGTACCTGCCAGTTTCAATCTGCACTACAAGCTTATTGTGTATATCTTGTGTATTTAAGTACAACACCCTCAGTACTACATTGACTGCCCTCCTTCTCATCAGTGTTCCTCTTATCTGCTGTGCTTGACATTTGATTCCTGATCCCTTCCATGCTCTCAGTCCTATTACATCTTCTAGAATCTTTGCTGACCTCTCCTGAGCCCTCCTCCACTTTAACTAGTTTTAATTACTTGGAAACTCAATTTACCTCGATTTGGGGCATCACTTTGTTTCCCTGACTCGGAATGCTTCGTGCATTTAGACACAAAATTTTAAGTTTGATTTATTATTGATTTTCCCTGCACTTTTATGGTTCCTTTGATATTCAAAAATTCTATCCCTTCCTTTTATTTACTTGGAACAATCAATCCCATCACTAACCAGCAATCCTACCTTCTCCTTTATCTTCCATTTTCTCATTTTCCATTCAACTGAACCAAATTACTTTCTCTTTGGGTTGTGTTCAGGACAATATTTATCATTGAACCAAAATCGTGAAGAATGCTCTTTGATCTCATTGCTTCCAGTGGGATCTTGCTGTGTAGAAATTGGTTGCCCCTTTCCTGAAATTGCAACAGTGACTGGTTTTCAAGCAAAATGTAACTGTCTTTTGGAGAGTCTGAGGTGCTGAGGGCTTAACTGAAACACAATTAGAGTCATGGAGATGTACAGCACAGAAACAGACTCGTCGATCTGACTCATCCATGCCAACCACAGAGACATAGAGTCATAGTGTCAGAGAGATGTACAGCACAGAAATAGATCCTTCTGTGTAACTCGTCCATGCCGACCAGATAACCTAAATTAATCTAGTCCCATTTGTCAGTATTTGGCCCATATCCTTCTAAACCCTTCCTATTCATATACTCACCCAAATGCCTTTTAAATGTTATCATACCAGCCTCCACCACTTCCTCTGGCAGCTCATTCCAAAAATGTACCACTCTCTGCTGGAAAACATTATGCCTTAGTTCCTGTTTAAATCATTCTCCTGATACTTTCCACCTATGCCCTCTAGTTCTGGACTCCTTCACTCTGACCAAAATATCTTCTCTGTTCACTTGATCGATGTCCCTCATTATGTTAGAAACCTCGATATGGTCACCCCTCAGCCTCCAGTGATACAGCGAAAATAGCCTCAGCCTATTCAGCTTATCCTGATCACTCAAACCCTCCAACTTGGCAACAT
Source organism: Hemiscyllium ocellatum (assembly GCF_020745735.1). Lineage (NCBI taxonomy): Eukaryota > Metazoa > Chordata > Chondrichthyes > Orectolobiformes > Hemiscylliidae > Hemiscyllium > Hemiscyllium ocellatum. The sequence continues at coordinate 15,977,139 of NC_083409.1, forward strand.
CCTTGGAAATCTTTTCTGAACCATTTTAAGGTTCCCAACATTTTTCCAACAGCAGGGAGGCCAGAATGCCACAGATTATTCCAAAAGGGGCCAAACTAATGTCCTGTACAGGTGCATCAGCTCCCAACTCCAATACTCAATGCATTGCCCAATAAAGGAAAGCATGCCAAATGACTTCGTCACCCCCCTACCTACCTGCAACTCCACTTTCAAGGAACTAATCTTTTTTGGGATGAACTGGGAGTCTTTCAGTTGTGATTTTTCTAATCACCCTGTTCAGAAACAAACTTCTTGCTTTCACGCTTAACTAAAAATAAGATAAAGGAGGTAATGATTTAATGGTACTATTGCTGAGCTGTTCATCCAGAGATCCAGATTAATGTTCTGGGGGCCAGGGTTAGAATCCTGCACAGCAGATGGTGGAATGTGAATTCAATAAAAAAATCTGCAATTAAGTGTCGAATGATGACCATGAAACAATTGTTGATTGTCAGGAAGAAGCCACCTGATTCCCTGATGTCCTTTAGGGAAGGAACCTGCCATCCTTACAATGTGACTCCAGACCCACAGCAATGTGGTTGACTCTAAACTGCCCTCTGGGTGATTAGGGATGGGCAATAAATGCTGATCCTATCAGTGACACTCACATCCCAAGAAGCAATTTAAACAATGCCTGTTCTTTTCTGGGGTTTGTTAGGTATTGGCTACAAATGTTCAAACATTTTATCAATGAATATTCTGAGAGTTGAAATCCCTCCATATGGCAGGGATTAAAATTGTTTCTCTTATCTTTCAGGCCGTGAGAACTCTCAGCCCAAGCTGACCCTGCTACCCCCTCCCCAGAGCAGGTCAATGCCAAGTGCTCTGCCACCCTGGTGTGCCTTGCCAATCACTTCTATCCCGATGAGCTGGAGGTGCAGTGGAAGAAGGACGGTGCAGTCATTTTGGACGGGGTTCAGACCAGCAACTACCTGCGAGCTTCGGACAGCACTTACAGTGTCAGCAGCCTTGCTGACCCTCTCTGGGTCTGACTGGGAGTCTGACGCTCGCTTCTCCTGTGCCCTCACCCACGTGACCCTCCCCTCTCCCCTCAGCAAGAGCATCAGGAGATCAGAATGTGTGTAGAGTGTTGGAGACAGTCCACAGAGGAGACACAACTTTAAATAGAACAGGGCTGAGCTGGCAGGACAAAGGTCATTGCCAGCACTGAATTTCAACTCTCTTCCTTCTCAGGACTGGCTCAGAGACTTCTGAGGTTCAGGGGTTATGATAGGTCATTGGGACACTGTAGATAGAGCTTTATGCTATGTCAAACCCCATGCTGTCCCTGTTCTGGGAGTGTTTGATGGGGACAGAGTTGACTTGTGATGCCAAGTAAAATCTCTTGAAGTTGCTGAAGACTGTCAGCTGTACAAAACAATGTGAACCTCAGAAGTCTCTGCTTCAGTAAACCAGATCTCCTTCCTGCTTAGCTGTCAGTTCCAATTTAAGGTTTTGTCACTGTTTGAAGGGAAAGGATTCTCATGTTATTGAGAAAATCTCCACAAGTGTTTGCCTCAAGCTCCAATGTGGCTGTGAATTTGAGCAGCTTCCTCTGTCTGGGCTGTTAATTGTAGTTTTTTTCTGTCAATGTTAATCTGGAAAAGGGAATAAAGATGAAGAAGTTTAAGTCTCTGTGTCTGTGTGCTTTGGAGATTGACGACTCCATTGAGCTGATTGGCTGCATTTCAGCATGGCATTGTCACAATTGGCTAATTGGCTTGTCAATCAATGACACATCTTTGTAGAGGATACTGAGAGCCAATCATCAATCACTTTCAAATGATCCCTTTGATCTGGAATCATTGGAGGTTACAAGATTCCAAACAGTTTTCCATCAATGACAACCTGGACCATCTCTGACACCTCCCTCCCCTTCCTGGACCACTCCATCTCCATTAATGATGACCGACTTGACACTGACATTTTTTACAAACCACCGGCACCGAGAATTTCACCTACTTCCCAACCTACCTCTTGCAAAAAAGCCATCCTGTATTCCCAATTCCTCTGCCTCCGCCATATTTGCTCCCAGGAGGACCACTTCCATCACAGAACACATCAGATGGCCTTCTTCTTGAGAGACGGCAATTTCCCTTCCCACGTGGTCAAAGATGCTCCAACGCATCTCATCCACATCCCACCCTCTGCCCTCAAACCCCACCCCTCCTACCGTAACAAGGACAGAACCCCCCCTTCCATCTTCCACCCTACCAAACTTCGCATAAACCACATCATCCAACGACATTTTCGCCACCTGCAAACCACCAGGGATATATTTCCCTCCCCACCCATTCCTGCTTTCCACAAAGACCGTTCCGTCCGTGACTACTTGGTCAAGTCCACGTCCCCCAACAACCCACCCTCCCTTCCTGACACGCGCCCCTGCCACCGCAGGAATTGCAAAACCTCTGCCCACACCTCCTCCCTCACCTCCATCTAAGGCCCCAAAAGAGCCTTCCATATCCATCAAATTTTTACCAGCACATCCTCCAATATCATTTACTGTATCTGTTGCACCTGATGCGGTTTCCTCTATATTGGGGAGACTGGACACTCCTTGCAGAGCTCTTTAGGAACATCTCCGGGACAACCACACCAATCAACCCCACTGCCCTGTGACCAACATTTCAACTCCCCCTCCCACTCTGCCAAGGACATGCAGGTCCTAGGCCTCCTCCACCGCCGCTCCCTCATCACCCGACGCCTAGAGGAAGAGCACCTCATCTTCCGCCTCGGAACACTTCAATCCCATGGCATCAATCTGAATTTCACCAGCTTCCTCATTTCTTCTTCCCCCGCCTCACCCCAGCTCCAACCTTCAGCCTCAGCACCATCCTCATGACCTGTCCTACCTGCTTATTTTCCTTTCCACCTATCCACTCCACCCTCATCTCTGACCTATCACCTCCATCCCCACCCCCATTCACCTATTGTACTTGATTCTACTTTCTCCCCAACCCCCACTCATTTATCTCTCCACTCTGCAGGCACCCTGCTTCTATATCTGATGAAGGGCTTTTGCCCGAAACATTGATTTTCCTGCTACTGGGATGCTGCCTGACCTGCTGTGCTTTTCCAGCACCAATCTGATCTCGCCTCTGGTTTCCAGTCCTTGTTTTTACCTAGAAACAGAAAGCTGTTAGGACTCAATAATTACAATCTTAGGCATTCCCTCTTCACTCTGTGGTCCAGGCTCAGGTGCTGGGATTGCACTCTGCACTCTTTGCTGCATCCTGTGTTGTCCCTGAAGTGATCTTAGGGTCAATCACTGACAGTGCAGGCTGCGTGTCCCTCTGAGTGTGAGTGTACTACATAATGCTGCCTGTAGGTGTCACTCTGAGTGTGGGTGTGTTATTCAGAGAGACACCTACAGGCAGCATGGAGCATGTTACTCAGTGCTGCCTGACTCTCTGAGTGTGTGTGTTACTCAGTGTTGCCTGTAGGTGTCTGTGTGTGTGTTTGTGTGTGTGTGTGTGTGTATCTGTGTTATTCTGCACTGGCTGTAGGCAGTGCAATGATTTGGAGATGCCGGTGTTGGACTGGGGTGTACAAAGTTAAAAATCACACAACACCAGGTTATAGTCCAATAGGATTAATTGGAAGCACACTAGCTTTCGGAGCGCCGCTCCTTCATCAAGGGAGTGTCCTCCACAACCACCTGATGATGAAGTGGCGCTCCGAAAGCGAGTGTGCTTCCAATTAATCCTATTGGACTATAACCTGGTGTTGTGTGATTTTTAACTCTGTATCTCAATGAGTGTGAGTATGTTACTCTGTGCTGCCTGTCGGTGTCTCTGAGGTATTTGTCTCTGAGTGATGGGGGGGGGAGAATGGCCTTTGTGATGGGGATTGAAGATTAGGCTTTAATGTTGTCAAATCTCGAAAGAAAAAAACACTCAGTCTGAGATGGCAGCTCATTGAGGTGGCCAAGGTTAAAAATCACACAACACCAGGTTATAGTCCAACAGGTTTCTTTGGAAGTACAAGCTTTCGGAGCATTGCTCCTTCATCAGGCAGCTAATGGGGCAGGATCATAGTTCACAGAATTTACAGTGAAATTGAGATGGCAGCTGAGAAAGGTGAATACTGAGAGTATATTCTCAGTAAGGGAGGGATTTCAGAGGCAGTGCACACTGTGCTCCCTAATGTGCTCCCAATTACAAGGGGATTTTCTGGAGCTGGAATCATTGCAGTAGTGGCTGTCTGCTCAGCCAATGCTGACTAGCCATAGTCGTATTTCAATGGTCAATAAGCTCTAAACTAGATGCAGTAATATTACCTTACAGGGAGGAGAGCAGTGAGTGAGGTTGAATTCTTGCAGCCCCAAGAGGGATTGCAGTGGATTAATGAAGGGTGCTACCACCATGAAGGTGCCACCTTCACTCCCCCTGCCTCAGCTGTGGTGACCTTCAGGTTAAACACACCACCAGTCATCTCTGTCTGTAATGAGCAAGTGGGACGATGCTCCTCTGGGATGATGTCCACTTTCCTGGTGCTGGAGGGAAGGAGAAAGTGAAGACTGCAGATGGTGGAGATCAGGGTCAAGAGTGTGTTGATGGGAAACGCAGCCGGTCAGGCAGCATCTGAGGAGCAGGATAATCAATGCTTTTGGCATAAGCTCTTCATTAGGAATGGAAGGAAGGCCAACCTCTCCCAAAGGCAGCAACAGGCTGGGTCAAAGGGGCATCAAGAGTAAGCATGGGGAGGTTGAGGGTGACAGAAGGAGGGGGTTGGTTGGCAGGTTGTTATTCAGAGTCAGGTCCCAGAGTATCAGTCCTTCTGACACTCCCCTTTTTATCTGTCAGCGGGGCTCCCTGATTGGACAAGGTTAACAGCCCATCAAGGAACTTATATTTTATTGAAAAAAAACATTTATTGAACAAGGAGCACAAGAGCTAAACGAGACAAGATAAAATGAATGGTTTCATTACGAACATCACAAATGAGATTTGGGAAATAAGATGTTCATTCTGGGTGATGGGAATCTGGAATGGACTGTCACAGACTCACAGTGTGGAAACAGGCCATTTGGCCCAACAAGCCAACACCAACCCTCTGAAGACAGACTCCCTGAGACTCATTCCCCTACCCTTTTACTCAACAATTCCCCTGACTGACAGATTCTTGATCACTGTGGCAATTTTAGAATGGCCAATTCACATAACCTGCTCATCTTTGGATTGTGGGAGGGAACTGGAGCACACGGAGGAAACCCACACAGACACAGGGGGAGCGTGCAAACTCCACAAAGACAGTCACCTCGGGCTGGAATCGAACCCAGGTCCTTGGTGCTGTGAGGCAGCAGTGCTAACCACTGAGCCACCATACTGCACATGAAAGAACAGGAGCTTTTGTTAAACTCCGTGAGCCTGACGTGATATGAATTATAAACACACAACCCTCTGTCAGGGAAGGTAGTGAGGCTTGGAAACCTTACAACATTTAAATATCATAACATGCAAGGATTTGGGATAAGTGCAGGAATTGGGATTAGAGTCCCTTTAGCAGTAGTTATGCCAGTGCAGACTCAATGGGCCAAAGGGCCTTTTCTGTGCTGTATCAATCTACGCTCCAAGCTGAGAGGGGGGTACAGGTTAATGGTGACTAGGTTAGACAGTTCCAAGATGGCAAATCAATGATCAAGGGTCAGAGGAAATGGCTCAAGCTTCAGTGAAGGCCCAAGTAAGTGCTTGGGAGGAGGGTCAAGGTCATTGGAGACTGAGCGAGAGCACAGGGTGCTGCCTGGCATCTCCAGGGATTGTAGTGAGGCATGTGGTGACAAGAGGGGAGTGTGTAGGGAGGAAGTGCAGTTTCAGTTGAAATGCAACCTTTGTCCAGTAACAGCATGATTTCAGCACCAGGGGGTGTCCCTGACTGTGTCAGGCTCACTGGCTGCTCTCTGTGTGATTCCACACAGCCACCAATGTGGTCACCACGCAAGATCTTGCTCTTGTCTACACTACTGTCTACACCACCATCTGCAACTACCGTTTGGACCTTCTGTCTACAACACCATCTGCTCCCACCATCTGCACCTCGGTCTGCACCACCGTCTGTACCCACTATCTGCACCCAGTATCCACAGCCACTGTCTAGTCCCTTGTTTGCACCCACCATCTACACCCACTGTCTACACTGCTGTCTGCACCCTCCATCTACACCTCCCATCTTTCTGCTGCTGTAAGATAGTATCCAATGATTCCATTGAGATTACTGCACCCGAAGCCTGAATTCTAGAACCGGCAATGATTGTCTTCTAACTCTGACCTACAAAGTCTGTGTTCCATGTAATGGAAAATTAACAAAATTAACATTTACTCTGAAATCCATTTACTCTGAAACCTGAAAGACAGTGCTTGACTAAAATTAAAACTTTCTGACACTTTGCTGAAGTTGCAGTCGGGGGACAGCTTCTCTCTGAGGAACTTTGTAAATATTCAACAAGAGAAAAATATAAGAACAGTCTGTCCACAACAAGGGAATGAAAAGAATAACAACTCAAATCTTCACAGTCTTTGTCCTTGAGAGTGTGATAAGAAACAGGATAAGGCGAATATCTGAATTATGCTCAGGCCCTTGCACAAGGCATTTTTGTCAAGTGCATGTGGTCCCCCTGCAATGCAGAGGTTAAAAAAAAAATAAAGCTCTTTTTGGTTGCTCTTGCTAATAGTTGAGTCGAGTCAATTTAATTTCCACAACATTCCACAATGGGCTGAGTAATATTAATGACTGAATGCTATTTGATTTCTGTGATGGCAGGACTGACGTATAAGGAGAGGTTGAGTTGGTGAGGATTGTGTTCACTGGAGGTTAAAACAATTAAGGAAGGGAATCTTGGAGAAAGCTGTAAAATTGGAACAGGATGTGAGACAAGTCAAATGGAGTAAGGATGTTCCCAATGGTGGGGAAGTCCAGAACCAGGTTCATAGTTTAGGTTAAGAGGTAAACTCTATAGGACAGAGATGAGGAAAAATGTCTTCACCCAGAGAGTGGTGAGCCTGTGGAATTCTCTGTCACAGAAAGTGGTTTGAGGCCAAAACATTATGTTTTCAAGAAGGGAGTGAGACAGCTCTTGTGGGAAGGAACAAGCATAGGGGGTAGGGAGGGATTACAGTATTGTGCTCCATGATCAGCCACAATCATATTGAGAGGCAGAGCAGGCTGGAGGGGCCGATGGCTACTCCTGCTCCTATCCTCTATGTTTCTACATTGCGTAAAATAGATTGCCAGGTGGAGGGCACTCTGTCAGATGGGTAAGTATCCATTCACAGATTCCCCCCACACCACTCCCCTTCCATTTTAATTGGGTCCACTCCCTCTCTTCCTATGTCTTTGTTATCTGACCAGTGACCACGCCTCCCCTTCACCACCCCGGCAGGGAGCTGTGCTTATAACCCATCCTTTGTTTTAATTTGCTAACTGGGTGATGTGGCGGTGGGGCTTTCAAAAACAGGAATCCCTTGACTGATTTTGTTGTGTGCCTCCTCAATATGGGCGACACAGCACTGCTGCCTCACAGAGCCAGGGAGCCAGGTTCGAGAGTCACACAGCACAGAAATAGGCCCTTCGGCCCACCAAGTCTATGCCAACCACCACACACTAAACTACACTAATCCCATTTACCCGCAGTTGTCTGGAGCCTACTGTCTCCTGAAATAAAATGCTTTCCAAATGTATTTTTAAAGGTTGTGAGATTTTTCAGCCTGCACCACCCTCTCAGGCAGCATGTTCCACATAGCTACCACACACTGGGTCAAAACATACTTTCTCCTTAATCTTATGACCCCTGGTCTTAAACAGGTCTGGGTGAGGAGCGGAGGCTGCAGAACAGGTGAGAGGTCAGGAGTGGAGAGAGGGAGAACAGTGTGAGGGTGAGGAAGGAGGCTGGAGCAGGAAGATGCTTGTGTTCTGGAAAGCAGCACAAATAGGGAAGAGATCCAAGATCTGGTGGGAATAGTCTCCATGCTTCCTAACAGTAGCCTTTATGGTGGGAAAGAGAATAAATCAGGAGATAATGAGGGCC